>NC_071471.1:62626855-62926855 GCF_028500815.1 Rissa tridactyla
GATTTCTGTCTCTTCCAGTTTTAATAACTATCCTTGTATCATTGTTTCACATGCTTTACTGAAGTACAGAGAATTAGATTTAAAGAACTTCACAGGTCTAAAGTTTATCAGAGTTAAAACTAGCTTAATTACTGATCATTTATCTTTGGTAAGTCTTTACTGCCTTCACTCACTGGCTTTTAATCTCCAAAAATTATTCTGCTAAATCCTTCGTGCAAGCACAGCCCTTTTTTTGTTTTGTTTTAAGAATGAATGTCTCACCTTCTACATCTATAGTAGCGCTCTTGGAGTCCCCATTTTGCAACTGTTTGGCAGACAGCACTTTCTTTTCTTGTCTTTTCTTTCTTTCCTTTCATTTATTTATTTTATTTAGTGCCTTGCCAGTTCAGTGAGGTCCAGAATGCACTCATTTACAAGTCAAAAATCCCAAAATAGACCTTACAAACAAATCATCATGCAACACAGAGACAGGTAAATGCACTTGCCTTACTGGAACACAGACTCTTTCCTTTCCTGACAAACACAATGCTGCATCAGCTCTGGCTTCCTACATTGCCTCTTCTGGCTTTTTTGCGAGCTTAGAAGAAACAGAAGCAGATAGGAGTTGGAAAAACAGAGAGAGGAGGGTGTTCAACCCTTCACAGTATGATAGACTTGGATACGTAAAAATTATACAAAGCCTAGCTCAGTACTGGATCTAAGCTGGCACAGGCCAGGATTTCCCCAAACTTCCAGATAAGCAACAATGACAGAGATTTAAAAACCAAGCTATTACCGTTCACTTCAGGAAATGGGAGTGCAAATCTGTAACGGACATAACTATAGAGGTGAGCTGCTATGGTTTCCTATGAACTCATATAATTCTACCTGTCTGAAAGACCACTATCCACTTTCCCAGTAGATTTATACATAATGCAATTTAATAGAGCAAAAGGTTCTCTCATTGATTCTTTCAAATCTGACCAACTGTTCTCATGAAGGTGAAAAATAAATATGTTGGGGCATTAATAGAATCAAGCAAAATAATGCATGATTCTCTTAACTAGAAAATATACTCTGTGCCTGCTAACGGTGCTCAATTTATTTGCTGTCAAGGGTATTTCAACATTGTATTTACTATAGCAACCCCTGAAGATGCTCTTCCTGCCAGTGAAAGTTAGCTCTGTGCTTAGAATAATAATAGCTTAATAAAGCTGAAGCAGTATGGGAGACTAACGTCTTAGATAGGTAAGTGCTAAATACAAATTACATGAGCAGAACAGGGGTGAAAAGAAGTCAGTTAATCGCATCCAGCCAGCAGGACATTGCACTGCCAACTAACAAAATGCAAGCTGAAAGACATACATCATCAAAATCGCGACAATCCTTCCTTGATATGAACTATGCAACTATTACTGAGGGCTCCTTGCTTTATTACTGAACCCTTGCAGAAAACATCCTTTGCACTAGTTGTTCTCCAGGGCTGACAATATCAGCATTTTTCTGAAAAAAAAAAAAAATCCTTACTCTCCCTACCATCCAGCACAGCTGCATGACAGGAACGTTGCATAGGTCAGCCAAAGACATTTTAATGCAATTTTGTTAGATGTTATAACGACTACAACATGGGTGCTCATCTTAACATGCTTGTGTTATTGATAGAGCCTTTACTAGTTCTTCCAGTTCCAGTGCCACAATGGGGAATACCGACGGGGAAAGACTTAACTGTCACTCATAACAGCTGCTGAAAACAAATGGAAAGCTAAAATGAGTATTCAGAGTTTGACAGGAAATAAGGCTTGACTCCCAAAAGTCATTCACAGTCACTCATACTGACTCCGAGATGGATAACTCTATTGCACAAGCAACTTATGAACTAGGAAATTCTGCATCCTCTCGTGGTTCTGGATCATTCATTGTAGAAATAGTTCATTTGTCTATACCACTTTTCAGGTTTAGGACCAAAGATTATTAATAATGTTGCATTTTAAAAAGGGTATATTATTTCTCCCCAAACCTATTCTCAGTGATACAGCATTTCTGATTTTAATATTAATTTTAAATGTGTTTTAATTGCCTTGAGGTCTTAATGGTTGGATAACTACTACACAGTCTGCGGCAATTAAGACTCCACCCTCCAAAAAACCCACATAGGCTGGAAACTGGCTTTGCAGGTCCCTACAGGACCATGCCCTGGACTAAAAATCAGTGGGTTACTATGTGCAGGAATAGTCTCAGAGCCTGAATTGCCACTTGCCCGTGTGGCTCTGAGGTGACTTTGCTATTAAGACCATTTTGAAGGTAAACCCATTTGTGCTCTAAAACTTTATCCCTGAACAAGCAGCCTGACCTAATGCTAGGACTCCACACCTGTCCTGGCTGGCTCCATCCAGCCTTTCTGTCCCTAGCTCTATGTCACACGAGCAACTTCAGGAAACATTCTTAGTGAGTCCTTATACCTCCTGCCTTCAGGTTTCAGCTATTTTGCAGAAGTTTTTCAACAAGCCTCAATTTAAACCCAAGAAATATAGAAAATAGCAATGTCAATAACAATACCATACCTGCAACTGAAATGTAAGACAGCTAGTAGAGCAGAGTCCTGGAATGAATTTGCCATCTCCATCTGTCTGCATTGCTGGTCTTGTACAAGGAGCAGCATCGTTGACAAGGGAGGGTGCCTAGGTGCTCTGTGTTTCTCCAACATGAGGCAGAAGGCAAACCTGACACACAACTGGTTTATGTAATTCCAGTGGTAATTGCACAGCAAGTCTAATTACTGCAAGGTTATTCTAATTAATCTAATGATTTTACATCTGCTTATGACATGAATGATCAATGACGTGCTGCATAGTAAAGAAAGAGAAATGAGGCAGGAAGGAAAGGGATACTGACATCTGACATCACTATCAGATTGCCACTGGTCGCAAGACTTGCTGGCCAAGGGTATTGGCAATATTCCTTCTCATCATCCTAGTCACATTCTTGATCTGGTGAGATAGGAACTAGATTAGGAAACCAATCTGAAAATTGTCCAAGGGGCCGGGGGGGGCCATGGAAATTAAACCAGATGAGGCTGAGGAATCACCAACAACAAGCAGAAAGAGGAAGAAAGTGCTTCAGCTGCAACTACCCTGCAAGGTATGTTCCTGTGGCTGTATCCTCAAAGAGATCCAGCACAGGGAAGAGAGAGGAACTCATCTGAATGTCTCAGCATGATTGGGCCAGAGCTGCCAGGGAAATTAAAAAACCTGTAATGAAATCATTTGCACATTTTTTCTTCTTCACAGGAAAGGAGCACATCAAAGTTTGTAAATTGAAGAGAAGAAAAAGACCAGTATGAAAATCACGAGGCACGAGTTTATCACACAGAGGTCTGGAGAGTCAGATGTAGCTTCTAAAGCATTAATGAATTTGCCCTTTCTTCTTCACCTCTCTTACATCCACTTTTACCTCCTATTCTCACATTTCAGATGCAACTTTGAGATTCCTTTCAGCACAACAGAAACAAAAGACTGAAGTTGTGTCCCAGACAGCAGAGCTAGGAAACGTATGTTCCGCTCAAGGGCATTAAAATGGATATTGGTGGGCGTCACGTTTCTTGTTTTTATAGTCATTATCATGCATTTATACCATGATATGTGTTTCAGGTAGAAGAGTTTAATTCATGTCCATTCACTTTATATTTTCAACCTTTATTTCATCCATTTATTCTTCTTTAAATTTCAGTTTCCTCCCCCTCCTGAATTATTTTTTATGCTAATATACTTGCACCATCTCCTAGATTATTCTGCAGTAGCTCACAGGTTTTGTTACTGCTTCCATTTTAGTATGTTTCTTCTTAGGAATTCTGGTAGGTTTTTTTAAGCATTTAACAGATCTTTTCCACTCCAAACATACAAATTTCAGGTTGATATCATGTGCTTGCTTAAGGTAAGTCATAATTGCTGTTACCCCTGCAGCTATTGGTAAGTTTAGGTCAGTGATGAGACTATGACCTTTGGAAAAAGCCCAATGCAAAATCAGCCTACATGGGAACAAGAGCAGCTGTGTTTGTCATGTATTGCTTCTAAGAACACTAAACAAATATCTCCCAGAGTAATATGACCTGTGGTAACATAGATTTTCTTCCTAACCATCAAGGATAAATATTTATGTGAACGCTTTTTCAGTTCCATAGAAAGTAACAAGTGTTCTTCAACTGTTTGCTTGCAGTCCTGAAAGAGCTTTAATCAATAAAGATCTGAGCTCCTCCAACACCATGTTATTTCTGATGCAAAACCAGGCAATGGTGCCTTTGATATAAAGCATCGTGGTGGGTTGTTTTTTTCCCTTTGTCCATATTCTGACCGTTGATTTTTTACGTTCAGGTTATCTTAGCCATTTCACTCAGTTTCAGTAGCGTCAGCCATGATTTACATCTTTGAGGACTCAGCATTGTCCAGCCTGTTTACTGATAAACCCACAAACGTATATATATAATAAGTTCTCTATATATCTCCATATGCTTAGATTTACCAAATTTGTATATCTGGATGCTGGATTACATACTGAATTGTTCTTATCAGAATTTCCATGTATTATGCTTCGTCCATACCATACCATTCTGATAATAGAATACACACATAGTCCTTTAACCAGGACAAGGGGAAAAAAAGCTGTTTTCCTCTGTGTTGTTTCAAACAGGTCCTAGTTTTAGCATTCCTAAACATCAGGTCCTCCTACTGAGAGGAAACAGAAGATGAGCTGGGAGGGAAACTACAGGAAGTGTATGAAAGGACAAGGATAGCACGCTAACATTCACTGGGATGGAAACACGCTTGCTCATACGGAGTCTGGATCTAGTCTGCACCCCAGAGGTGGTTACATTTCTGTAACGGTGAAAAGGTCTATACTGTGTTTTATTCATGGAGAACATAGACATAGCAACTTTCATCCTAATTTAAAATATTAATAGTTCATAAGTGAGATAATTGCAAAAGGAATATTGGACTTATTCTTTTTCCTCTCTTTGTTCAATTATTGTCATTTTTTCCCAGAAAGGAGCTAGACAGAGAGCTTTTTTTTACCAAAGCAACTTCTTATTGAGCAGAGAAGTTCTAAAGAATCCCACCGCTTCAAAAAGAAACTTGCAAGACAGCATCTATTTATTTGAGGGAAAAAAATTCCTCAGAAAACTGTTCCTGTTTGATTAAAGGTTATAAGAGGCCCTCTATCACCTGGGTATAATAAGGAACAGAGAAGCCTTCAAACGTACTTTAAAATAACACTATTTAATTTACCCTTCCCAGAAGAAGGAGAAGAGGAGAAGGAAAACCCATGTAGACTAAAAAGAAAACGGCAAGTTACAAGTTTTTTAACTAAGTATCAAATAACCAATTGTTAGCCAGGAATTTATTATAGCTGACTTGTATTCATTAAGCGCAATACAGTAGCCTTATCAGATCTCCTCTCTCTACCACACACACGCCAGCAGTAAGTAGTCTATAAGTGCTAGCCCCCTTCTTCACATTCAACTCTTTCTCCTTAGATTTATTTTCACTGCCTTCCTCATCTCCTGTCGCGTTTGAGCTTGACATGCAACTCCTGTTTTATCAAGGAATAGTAAGGACTTGTCTACAGAAGTCTGTCAATTCCAAAACTACTGATACATAGTAAAAATAAGCATCAAAAATAAGTCAGATGGAATTAGAGGCAGGGGCAGATCAAGAGGGCGCTAGATCTACGTGGATCAGAAGCAGAATCCTTCAGCTCACAGGTAGTTTTGCAGCTTGGGGTTTTCATTTACTAAGGTATCTTTCACCATTCAGAAGTTACTTCAGAGTCCAACTCCTCCATCGAGCAAAGACTTAGACCACTTAATGCGTTTCGAGCATTTTTTAATCTGCCGCTGTCACCAATATATGTCACAACTTGAGTTCAAAAGTTCTTTTAGCAAGCATGAAAGAAAATATAAATGGCCGATTCAAGCACACAGGTGTAGTTTGTCTGCAAACAGACTTTTGTAATGTTAAAGGAAACAAGAGCTTTTGCTGCTCCCTCATTACACTCAGAAATGTGGTTTATGTCCAAAATATTGCTCTAGAACAGAGGAAGAAAAACTTACTTGCCTAAAACTATGAGTCTCCAACTCATCAACAAACTAGAAATGCAAACAGGGACCTCAGTTTTCCTGTTAGACCCAAGACCAGATTTTGACAAATAAGCGATATTCAAATACACACACAGATACAAGGACAACTGCAAAGCTGATCTGCATGCAACCAGAGTAAAAAGAGCCTCAGTATTCCTTTTCCACACATTATCATATTTCCTTTGTGCAGCTGGTTTACAAAGAAGGTCTTCTGAGTGAAGGTTATCCAAATTCAGTTCCTAGAACACTGTTCATTGAATAGGAGCCTGTTTCTCTCCAAAGAGCTCTGAGACCTGAACATATATTTAACAAAACGTAGTTCAGAGGGGAGAATGCAGTAGTTGCTTGGAACTGTATATAATCCAAGTCCGAGATTTTGAAACTTCTACTTGATATCATCACATTAATGACTTTAAAATGTCAGTCCAAGTAATTCCTTACATTTGAGGAAAATAGCATGTTTCATATGAAGGCACAAACACCAAAGCTGATTTTATTTCGGCTGCTTTCCAAAAAGAAAGCCTTTTCAATTGGTCTCTTCCAAGACCTTCATGGCACTTAATGCAAATTCTGTGCCTGGCAGTCAAAGGGCAGCACTCAGAGCCTCAAGGAGCCCAGCAGCAGCAGGAATTGAGGAAACGTTGTCAATGCTGAGATCAAAAGCAAAGTGCTCTAGAGATGGGAAAACAATAATTTTTGCAACCTATGTCTCTTGTTGCAGTTTACAGTATCGGAAGAGGGAAGGCTGGAACTGCTACTTATTCCAAGCACCAGACTTTTATTGGATGCTTAAACTAACAGTGAAAAGCACTAGACATTGGTGGACCAGCTCACCAGATTGAATATAGTATAATTACTCCATGATATACTCAGTCTTACATGGTATATGCATCCATACGCAATGTGCCTAAACCAGTAAGCCTGTGCTGAGGTGAACTCATAAAATACAGAGTTACTACCAAAATAAAGACTATACTATTTGCTTTACAGCAAATGATTCACACCAGAAGAAAAAGAAAAAAAAAACCAACAACAAAAAAAAAACCCAAAAACCCCACAAAAGGATAAAATAAAATAAAATAAAGTAACAAAACCTCATTTTTGTAGTGAAATGGCATTTCAAAAAGTACCAACAAGCTAGGGGGAGGGGGGAGAGAAGGGCAGGAAATTAATTTCAGAAACTCAAAATTAATACAGTGAGGGGAAAAGGGATATTTTAAATCATAATTTTAACTCCTTCCTTGCAGTTTATTAAGCTACAGATCATGATTTTCAAACTTTGCAATGATACAGAGTAACCTAGAGTTCTCCAGTATATTTTTCTGTTCTATGTAAACTATCAATGGTTCAAAACCCCTACAAATATCTCTCTCTCTCCTAATGTCTGCCATGCTCCTGACCTTTCTAACCCCTTGTGCCAAAACTTTCTTATGGCTGTATATACGTCAAATAAACACGTGACTTCTTTATGCAATCAGACAAGCTCTAAAGGTGAATACAGCAAGAACAAGTAAAGTTCAGATATTATCTTTTGGGGAGTTTTCAACATTACATCACAGTAGGTAACATTTGGAGAGGAAATTCTGAGTTTCAAATTCTAAAGAACTGTCAGTTGACAGAGGTAAACTCAAATGTTTTGTTTTAAGGCACAAAGCTACAGAAATATTGTTTGAAAGTAACCTCTGGAGTCCAGCCTTCCACTTCAAATGGGACAGTCCTGAAAACCTCCATGAATGGATATAACGCAACTTTTCTTGATGAACTGTCCAAATACTGCAGAAAGTCTCCAGGATACAAAACTGGAATTTTTCAAAGTTTCTCATCATCTCACGGAAGTTTCTTTTCAGAGTTCAATGCCCCAATCTCGTCAGTTCAGACTCTCTGAAGCTGACCCAAGATAAAATTTAATTTTGACGTCCTTAAGCAAAAAACCCCTTTAGTTTCCCCAAATAAACACATCCACATTTCCATGAATAAAACCTCCCATAACAACTCTCTTCACAACAAAGCATTCACAAACCATCTGCAGACTCATATTCAGATGACCCATTTGACCAACAATAGCAACTGACATTCATGTTTGGCAAGTGTCTATTCTATTTGTAGAAATTTTTTGAGAAAGATGATCAAAATGGAATGAACTACATAGACATTCAAACTAGAAGTGGGTTAGTAATTTACACATATATATGAAAATTATTTACCCACTTGTAATCTGTAACATCACTCCTATTTCCTATTTAAAATGAACAAAGGTCTCATTGGTTTGAATTAATATTGGTTTCTACAGCCATAAACTGGAGCCTGCACTGAAACTGCACTAACAGCATCATATTATTTCCTGATGACAATGATGCCAATGAAAATCTCTGCTAGCTGATACCTCACCCTTATATGCTCATAGTTGTAGCTCTTAAAAAAGCTGTCATCGTCCAGCCTAGGAGCAACCAGCAACCTATAGTAGAGACATCAGCTAAGAACAAGCACAAAAGCGGATGTTGAGGAATACAAAGCATACACTCCGTACTTACGAAAAGACAAGGCTTCTAAGGAAGTAAAGGATGTAAAATCAGAGTTGCACATGCAGCTAATCATTTGGAAGAACTTCTAATTATACAAAAAATAAAAATAGAGCAACAGAAAGATAGTAGAGAGAAACCTGAGGGGCCCTCAGGTTTATGTTTTCAAATAGGAAAGACATGCTATTATGAAACAGCAAACTCGTCACTGTGTTATTCCATCTCTCTGACGATGTAAACATCAGTAAGACCAGAACAGTAGTTGGGGGAATCGCACACCCTCAATTTTCTCCTTTCTGCTGGATGACTGCGTAACACTCTGTTCCCAGCTACTAAATTATTTAGATCATCTGCAAACACCTGGAAACATATTTCTTGCTTCAGTTCAATCACTTGCATTTTATCCTCTCTCTTTAATTTACTGGCAGAGGAAATAATAAAAGCTGTCATTCTAAATGACTCCTTCAAATCATTTGAAATGACTTCAGTAATGTGTTACCTCAAAGCTATTTTTTTAAATAGTCATTTCTCTCTATCCTGTACATTACGGCATATAACAAAAAACTGAAACTAGAAGCGTGTTTAGAGGCTGCACTTCCTAAATAGTTAATGGCATTTTGTTATGGTTAATGGAGGAAAACTCAGGGGAACCATAATGGCCAATATATCTGTGGTATGCCTTTGTGAACTGGCATATATACTGCAGGAAAAAATTATGATAACGCTACTCTATTTAAAGGGGAAATTGTCTCTAGAGCACAGCAGTCCCTAATGGAGAAAAAAAGAGATATCAGAGGACCCTCAGCGAAACATCAGCTCTGGGCTGAGACCCTTCTCTCCAGATCCATGAGCCTTTCCTCTCCAAGCTTAAAATACTAAACTAGACACAGCTAAAGAACATGCAAGAGACGGGCTGTCCATGGAATGGGCTAAAGAGGCATGTCCCAGCTCTCAGGCTGTGTGTTCTGGAGTAAATACCCATCAACAGCCTACACAGACCAGAAGTGAGGAGTCCTGAGGCAACTGATGCTCATTTGCCTTGATGAGCTTGGCACTGGGTTTTGGGGAGAGGCCTTTCCTGCCCTGGTCTGTTAGTGCTTCCTGCCTGGGGCTGCATTCCCACAGCTCTGCCAGCCACATGAGAATCCCTGCATTCACTTTGGACACACTCAACTCTTTCTGAAAGGCCCAAGAGGTTGTGCTAGCACAGATAATTCTGCTGAAGTGGGACAGGGCTCCCTCCAGCCTGTGCCTGGCTCCCTCCACCAGCATCATGGTGGGAATGGTGAACCAGCAACAACTGCCAGCTGATGGGCAAGAGGCAGAGAGGCTTATGTTTCAGACAGTACAGCCAAAATCAGTAAAGGACGTCCACCCACTGCATGCAATTTCTCTGAACCATGTGTCAGCCACCTTTGACAACAGTTGCATGTTTTCAAAAGTGTCTTTAATCAGCAAGCCTCTGTGCTACTACTTGTTGTGGAGCACCATCTAAATTTCAGTCCTAGGTCGGCTACTGCTTTGGGTGTTGGAAAGACAGGGAAACCTGATTCAGCTCACTGGATAGTGCTGAGGGTGAACATTTGCTAAATATGGCAGCAAATGAAGAGTTTATATATTCGTTAGCAACACAATGCTTCTTGTCTGTACACCCCTCTCTGTCATCTGCCAAAACACAGTATGTCCACCATGGCCATCTGTACACACAGAGAGTGAGGAGGGGGGACAAAGCCAAGAGCGCATCCGTGCTAGGAGAGACAGAAACACTTGATGCCAAGATACCTTGTCCTGTTCTTCAGTCACATCAGCACACACGAAGCTTTGGTACTATAGTTTCTTGTTTGACAGCTTTCAAGCTCCTTTCTGAGACTGCTGAGAAGCATCCCTGTGAAAAGCACGGAGTTTCAGCCCAGATCGCATTGAGAGGAAGATAAAAAGACATCTCTGGCCAGAACTGTCAAAACACTGGCCCCGTTTGTCAAAACTGTCAGGCTAACATAACATTTCAAAATCTGTATAATCTGACCCACGTATGGAAACAGCCTGAATTCAGAGTTATCCATCACCTATAAACCATAACAAAGTTAGTGAGAGATAAGGAGGTGAACAGATGACGGCTAAATACTTGGAAGCTTGAATACCTACTTAAAAGCCTGAATTTAAAGCATTTTAAGTATTTTTGAAAATGCTTCTTTATATTGATATAGTAACAAACAGCGCTCCAAATTCTTTCCACTTTCAACAAACAGCTTAAAGCCACTGCACCGCCTCCAAAGCCTCTCTGTTCTCACCCTGATGTAGTAACATGGATCTCAGGCAGAAGCAGACAGCATTGCTCATCTAAGCTCACAATAGAAGTTTATACTGTGGCAGAAAACCGCAATGAATTCTCATTATTACACAGATTACAGCAGGTTTTGGACCAAATCAACATCTCTCCATCCAGCCCTCTATTGCTTTCCCCTTATTCCCATGCCATGCACTCCCACTGCTTTACCTTGAGCCAGCTCTGGCACAGGTCTCATTACACAGGGCGTCAATTCCATTTACTAAAACAGCAGAAAATTACCTTGGCAAAGAGTAAAACCTTTAGTTAGGTTAGCGAGGCAAATCGGTTCTCCGTGCAAACAGGTAAGTGCCAGAGCCAAGGAAGAGGGAGAGGGATCTTTCCCTCTGGTGTCAGCAAGCTGTGACCAGCTCAGCTGTCTCCTGGATCCACATCCCGAACCTCGCTGCAGGCACCATAAGAACAAATAGCCCACCTTGCCTCTGAAGATATCAGTGCTGACAAGGAAGACATGAGAGGGATTAGGGAAAACAATATTTACAGGAAAGCAGTTTGCCTGGTATCGCACAACCATTCGATGATAGAGCTGTCTACCAAGAACCCTCACACAACACTGTCTGAACAAAGCTATTAGCCTTGGCCTCAAACTTTTTTTCTTTTTTTTTTTTGGAGAATATTATTTTTGCTGTACTCGGCCATCTTTTCTGTTTAAAATAGCTTCTTTTTGATCAGCTGGAGTGTGGTCAAAATATGTTGGCTACATCATAAATCACACATCCCAACCTGCCAAAGGGTCAGTGTGAGAAAACACATGCAATGAAAGCTTCACGTGAAACGCAGAAAAGTCTTGGAGAAACATAAAGGCATTTCCTTTGATGTGGAAACCTTGCCACCTTATTTTTAAATTCACAGTAGAAATAGTTTCCAGCAATCAAAATGAGGGAGACTGCAAAATAAGGGAGACTGGATCTGTGTGGAACAGAAGTAAATCTGTCCCTGAGAAACGAATGTGATATTCTTCAAACTGGAGAAAATTTCAAAGACGTGCCTGAAACCCCCACATTAAATTGATTTCAATGAATATTTGCAACTACTTCTCCTGTGAAAAAGCTGCAGAGAATTCAACACAGATGTTTTCCAATAGCTAAACTTTTGGAACTGTTCAATAATTTTCTGACTATGAGAGAATGAACTAAGCATATTCCTGGCCCACCTAGGGAAAAAATATTATAAGGCTTAAACTTTATAAATCTGTAGCACTTGTGAAAAGAATTATTTTGCCTTTGGGGTACTAATGAAAGGCTAGGTTTACCAGCATTCAAAATAGCATTAGACATTTATATGGCTAATGAGAGAATTCATGGTTACGTAAGAAGGGATAAATAAAATTAAGGCTATAAGCCTTCGTCCTTCGGGGCTAGAGAAAAAAAAAAATTTCTTTGGTGGCAAACTATTCTATGAAGACCTGAGGTAAAATCTTGACCTTGTTAAAGTTACTTAGAATTCTTCCAAAGTAGCTATGATTTTACCCCAACCTTGCTTAATTATGCAGCTTCCCCTGACTTCATTAGGCTATTCATCATCTGCAGAGCTGCTTATTCTTTCTCACAGCACCTGAAAATAACCAGTATAGCTACAGATAAGCAGCTAGATAGACTTCAGGTATAAACTGAAATGACAATTACTATATTCCTTTTATGTTTATTTTAGAGAATTGAAATTAAATATTAGATCTGATTAGGAACTGACAGGCTGTTAGTTTGGCTGGCTCTAGGGCTGTTAAATTCCTGGGTATGAGGTGAGAGCACAGTACAGTACGTTCCCTATCGTACTGCATCATCCTGCTCCCGGGGAGCAGCAATAGGTAGGTGTTCATTTATTCATGGAGAAACTCTGCTCCAGTTCCACCCTGAATTCCTTTGCATTACCATCAGAGTAGGATCCCTGAAAGTCCCCAGTGTTGCCTGATATGTGTTGTTAGCCCTGACTGGCATCTTGCAAGGACAGTTCTCCCAACTGCACTGCCTTTGCCATCTGTCAGCTGTTCCCAAGGGAGCAGACAAGTACAAAAGCCTGCTACCTCCTCCTCTGTTTGCCTTTGGTTTTCTACCTTCTTGTCCCTCTTACAGACATACGCACATCTCCCTGTCATTTCTCCCCCAGCGACTCTGCCTCCAGCCAGCTGCTTTACTTCCTCTACCGACGTGGCAGACGCACAGTAAAAAGACAGAGCTTACGCAGGGTGGATATCTCATAAAAGCCTCTCTGTTTCAGCTGTTAGTTCTGCGGGGTAGACCCATGCAGGTCCTTCGTAGCAGAAATGCAGAGCCCAATGCCGAAATGTCCCTGTTTCTCTTGGTACTGCATCCAGTTGTTTATAATGTGACATCTCCAGCAGCCTACATAATTCATCGTGATTATTCACTGCTTTGTGATAGGATTTAAGATTACTCTTTTGATGTATGTCAGTATGAGCCAGGCTTACTTTACTCCTCTCATGCCATGAAGCATGACTCCAATGGGGTATTTAAACAGTGGGAGGTGTTGCTCTCCTGGTACTGCTGGTGACAGCATCACCTCTATTTAGCCATGCACCCTTTGATGCCTAGTGCACGCAGTATTCTCCCTAATAAAGCACTTACTAAGATAATCAGATACTAGAGAACTAAAATGATGCATTAAATTAAAAACATTATTTTCTTCCCTCACATGCTTAAACCCTCAGTTCCTCCCATAGGGGTAGAAAGAGAAAGAAATCCAGTTGACAGGTAAGACATTTAACACAGAGCAAGTGTTAAGATGGGAAATTGTGCACCTGCTGCTTAGGTGTAAGAGAAAGACAAGTTGTGAAACTTGAGAGCAGGGTGAAATACTTAAAAACCCCACAGAACACGAGTCCTGACACCGGTGAGTCTTTTACAGACTACCATCTTCCAATAATCTTGCACAAATTGTTAAAGGGTAGTTCTCAAAAGCTGTTAAAGAAACAGGTGTCCATTACCCTTGATTTTCAAACTAATTTCAGTATAAAATCCCCTCCAGCTCCTTTGAAAAATCTGTGATCAGTGTTAGTGAGCCATATTTTCTGATCAGCTTTTTACACAGCTCCCTAAAGACCTTCAGTATCTGTGGATGAGCATTGTACAGCGCTGCTTTTAGTATCCAAGCATGACCATTAACAAAGAAAAACCCCTACAATAAACAAGTTACATCAACTTCATTTTTGCAGAAAGTTGAATGAAACCATTTGTTTCCTTTCAGGATGTTCAGCTTGAGACTCAGATCTTTTAATGAACAAGCTGGCCTTTGTATTTCCCGATGCCTTTGCACATTGAAGCTATCCTGTACACATATTACTAAATACTCTTCAGACATTCACAATAGGAGATTAACGTATATATCGATTGTTACTGGCTTTAGAAGTGATATCAGAGAGCTGATAGCTCCTCCCTCTGGGCTGAGTAAGTTTAGGGTGAAGTGACCTGCTGGCCAGTTAGAGAGATACCATCACCATTGTCCAAGACAGATCCAACCACAATATCACACCAGCTTTATGGACAGAATATAAATAACTTATTGAATGGGGAAGATAACTGCTCTCGCTAACTCATTAATAAGGTCACACTCCTCTCATTTCTAGCAGTATGAAGCAGTTTCTGTTCTTTCAACTCTATTGTACAGGAACTAGAAAAACAAAGAATCGGCGCAAGAAACTTTTTCCCAAAATAACACAGGATCGGCACTGTAGGAAACAAATCTTTTTGTGGAACTCTTGCAGGCAGAGAAGTTTAAAGACCTTTATCATTATTCCCTATGGCTTAGGATGGATATGAGCTTATGTAGTTAAACCACCTTTCTGTTTCAAATGTCCTATTTCTCATACTCATGAGATGTGAGACCTCTGCCCACTTATGCCAGGAAACAAGGCTCTCAGCCAAAGCTCATCTGCACCGTCACACAGCTTTTACAGAAATGGATATCAAATACAAATAATCTTGCTGTAACAAAATAATCTTGCTGTAACAGCTGGGTGGCAAGTTCCCAAGAGCGTGTGATGAATCACAGCTCTGCTCCTCCTTCTTGGATGGCCCTAATTTCTTTGCAATTCTCCCAGTTGTTTAAAAGGACCTCCCTTGGATGGAATTAAACATGCTTCTTTTTCACTTCAGACAGGGAAACATTTCAGTTCTTCACCTTGTTTTGTACATAGTGGACAAATTTCTAAAGACATAGCAGTGACCTACTGCTGGCCTGTGCCTTCACTTCAAATTAGGTTTAACAAAAGGAAAGAAAAGACTAACAACCTCACATATGTTTCTACTGTCTTATTGTCAGAAAGTATAGTGTCTTCTTTGACCCTTCTGGAGCTCCTGCACTTTTATGTCCACTCACTTCATCTTCCTGTGCCACCTGGGGCAAGGAAAGAAACCAGAAAGGCAATAATAAGAGAGACTGATGTTCCCCCACCTCTCTCTTTTTTAATATCAATAGGAATAAGATTGATTCCTACAAGTAGGTAGAAAACTATGACTTGGATTAATACCTGTGAACTTTAGCTGTTCGAATGTTAACTACACTGAGAAACAAATACGAAGCCAATCCATCTCTTGCTTTCCCTCTGGTTGCTTGTTTAGAGCTGAAAGGCCCAACAAAAACCTCAGTCAATCACTGAGTAGGATCTTTATTTTGGCTGATTAAAGCATTGATGAGGTTTAACTAAGAGCAATCAGAACTCGCCCTCTTTCTTTTCCACCTGTCTCCGATTCAAGACACTTCTGTCCTCTCCTCTTCCCCCTTTCTTACCAATTATCCCATGAAAAATAAACCCTTTTCCTGAATACTCGCAATTGATATGGAGGGATTTCACAATGTGTCCTCTCCTTCTGTGCCATTGTGGAGTACCAGCCCCATCTGGGGACAACAGAGTGATGTGCCGTGTCCCCATGAGCTGCATATCTGAAAACAACCTCACTGATTTGCGTCTCTGAGCAAACCAGCTAGCTCTATACAATCAGGGTGGTACCTGCAGAGGCTACGTGCCTAGCAAAACTCTTTAGGTGGTGTTACTTGTTGGATATTATTTAGATGTTTGCTGTCACTGTGTGCCGTGCACAACACGGGAGCTATCACAGGTAAGGAAGGATCACAAAAGCTGAAACTCAAACAGTTGATAATCCTGGTATCACAGCTATCTGTCTTTTCATCATCTCCGTGTATCTTTTTCAGAAAAAAAGATAAGATTTAGTTCCTGTGTGGAACCAGTTTGCTCTTAAGTGAAGAGAATCAGAGACAGAAAATCAAGAGGGTACTGTCTAAAACCTAAAATATATCAGTCCAATGGCTTATTATTGGCATTTTACCTAAACACATATTAGGATTATTAAAAATGTGTACGGAATATTTGGTTACCTACAAAGACGCTGTCATATAAAGACATACAATGACACATGACTCCAGAAAATTTCCTTTGCAGACAAATAACACATCAACGGCATTTGATGACACCCAAGACAAGAGGAAGTAAGGCTGAAATTGTTGATCCTCACCAAAGACTTCCTATATGTGAACAGAAGAATCCAACTGACTACTGTTCAAAGAAAATGTGTCATTTTGCTGAGCAGGAAAATTTGTTTTGGGTTGCTAGAGTCAATTCAGCTGAAGACTAAGTCAGACGTTAGCCAGTTCAACAATTAATTAATTTTTAATTAATTAAAATCTTGAGCAAATTCATTGTTAACTGACATGTTATATAACTTGCGGATTGTTTAGACAGCTCAAATAGGCTTTATTAACGTGGCATGAATAAGTATTTTTAATTCTTTTTTTTAATTTTATAGAAAGTCTAAAGAAATACAAGATTGAGTCTTATGAAAGTCCTGTTGTCTAGCTTCTCTTGAAATTATAGAGCACAATGTTCTTGGTTATATTTGCTTTCAGATTTTCCTTACCAATGGGCATTTTAAGACACCTAGGTATGTGGGGGCAGGGGGGAACAACCATGTATCGGAACAAACTACCTTGGGAATCATGCTTATATATGGGAGAACCCAAACAGACTAACATTCCTATATTAACTTCTTTTTTCTTCAGCTTGGCAGTACCATAATCTAATTTTTTTATTTTATTTATATCACGTTTTTGAGGAATTTTAGTTAGAATCTGGGCATAACTAGTCAATGCAAACATGGCTTCTTTTGGGTCTAGTGGTGGGATTTCCAGCTAAGGGGGGGACCTTTCCATTCCTCTTGAAGTGGAATGAATTTTCTTGCTGTTTGTAAAGTGATCTTCTGCAGACAGCCACATCCCAAACCAGCAAAGCACGTTTGAACTTGCAGCCTCTGATCTGAATGGGACTTGACATCTGCTTACATCCAAGTGCAAGACTGAATGTCTTCAGTGGTTATAAGCACAAGCTTTACATTAAGCACACTGGCAGAAGCACCCACCTGAATTGAAGCCTGTCTATATTAACAATTTCCTCAATATTTGAATTTCTGCCACTTCTATCCCCAAGGACTTTTTTAATACTTAAAATATGATCTGAAATGGGGATCTTCATTAATATGTATACCATGTGCAGCTTCTCCTCAACAGTTGCTCACAAATTAGATGTAGCAGGAACTATCTCTGACCTTCAGTTAATTATTTTATACCACTACTGAATTTCAAGAACTGCAGGGGGTATCTTTTAGAAAATACCTACTGAATATTTGAGGAACTGCAAATGACACAAGGTCATCCATTTAATAAGATAGTATTAGCATCCTGTTCTGAGGACCCAAAAGTAATCCTCCACCCAGCACCATCGGTCAGAGGGCAGCAGCAAATGACTCACGGGAAAGGAGGATAATTTTTCATTTTTTCAGAAAGTTCTGTGACACAAACTTTAACAGATCATTAAGGATTTCATTCACAGGAATCCTGACTTAAATCCTGTTGCCTTTCTCTCTGGATCAACAGAGCAGAGAGAATTCAGTCAGGTGAGAACTCTTCTGAGCACAGCAACTGTAGAAATTGTTGTATTCATTGGCACTCCTTACCTGGACTCCTGCTCCTGAATGCAGTTTGCCTTGTTTGATCATTCCCACACATGCAAATTGTCAGAGTAGTACTTATCTGAGAAGCAATTTCCTTCAGTACTAGTGTATGGTCAACCACCTTAGAGTACACACAGACATTACAGCCTTGTTATTCCCTTGAGGGAGCTCAGTCAACTAATTAAAAATGTTACGGTAATCTTAGCAGCGGTAACGATAATTGGAGTACATTAGTTTACTCCATTGACTTTTATTTGATTGCCTATATATTTGTAATTTGCCTTTTAAAAACTAGTCTATAATTATTACTTGCTCTTATTCACTCCCCATAGTGCATGAATATGAAAAAAAGAAAAAAAAAAAAAAAGAGTTATGCAATGTCACAGTCCCTCCAAGATGGGTATGTAGAGAAGTGGGACTGGCCAGGAAAATGGACAAGTGTTTAGGAACAAGTACACCCTTGTCATGTACCGCACACTGCACAAAAGAAGAACCATACAGCACTCTCACCTAATTCTCTAACAAAAAAAGGTGGAAGTTACAGTATTAAATAGAACTCATAAGGACAAATTGCTCTTTGCAAGATGTGGGACTGAAGGTGATGTCTCTCAGAGTATGCTAGCTCACACCAGTATTTTTGTCAGAGAGAAACATGTGCAAACAGATCCACCTCCCATCCTCTCAAGCACTTTCCCCTGCTCTTTGTTAGCTGACCTACTGTTCTATCAACAGTTTGTCATCCTGCAAAGCCTTAACATGTCTTCTCCACCAACACCAGAGCACCTCCTGGTTCATTGCACTCTAGGTGAGAGGAGAGCTGCACCTGCAGCTTTGCAACCAACAATTGGAATAACTGTTTTGGCAACAGAGAATCATGTCCGGCAGGGGTAGTGGGGTTAAAACAAAACAAAAAAAAAAAACAAAACAAAAAAACCCAAAAAACAAAAAAACAAAACAAAACCAAAAAAGGTAATAATTTTTAAGGAGAACTTTTCCGATTTTTCACTGCATGAAGCTACCTCAACGGCATACAGCAGCTTCTTACAACAGCTTCAGAATAGCTTCATTTTGGCTTGTTTAAATCTTGTTTCGCCTTGCCTGTGCTTGTTAAACACCAGCACCAGGAGACAGAAAAACAGTACCAATGTCTACAACGCCCAAAAACCTATCAAGAATCCAGAATCTGCGTCCAGCTTTTAATAACAGCACTGAAGACGCTGCTGTTTTCATGACTGCAGCCCAGCTGAGCAAGCAAGAGACATGTCCAGACTTATTAGGCTGTGGACCAGCCCTCTAGGACATAGACGCTACCTGCTGATTGAAACCACCAAGCCTGAAAGCTTGCCACTGCTCTGCCTTGCTCTCGCAGGCAAATACAAACCAATCTTCTACGCATCCAGCCTTACTTCTGAGGCACTGTAAAACAGAAAGTATATTCAATCACACACATTAAGCACAAAGTGACAGAAGATTAATGAATAGAAAGGAAACAAACGCAGGGAAGGCATTTTGGGAGAAAACACTGACGCTGAGACTGTCAAAACTGAATAATAGATTTGATTGCTTAACGTCTACTAAAATAAATCCTTGTGGTAGTCTTGAAAGCCTCAAATCACTTTCAAGCTCTGATTCAAAGTGCAGTGAAATCAATAGGAAGATATCTAGTGCCTAAAAAAGTTAACAAATCAGAGCATGCAGAAGATATAAAAATTTGATTTTGCCCAAGGCTGGGCACATTTTTTACTTCACTTTTGCTCACCAGTAATAATATATGCTTTGGTATGCAGGGAACCGAAACACTCATGTATAGCTTTACAGATTATTACTGAAGTTTCCTACAGCGACACCTGCAGTTTTAGATGTAATTATTTATCAGAAGTCTTAATTCATTTAATTGACCTTTTTTCCCCTCAGCAGTTGCAGTTACTTTTTATATTCCTTGTAGTAGTTTGATCAATCCAGAAAAATAAAATAATAATAGTAATAAAAACAGAATTATACAATAAAGAAATTATAACTACTTCAAGAAAATAAAGAGAACAAGCCTCTTACAGCAGGGGGCTGGATTTTAAAAACATTCAAACTTGGTTAAGTATGTAAATTATTTGCTACACTGAAACTTTTCTGTATAAAAGAATTATATTCTTTTATGTATAAAAGAATTATAAGTCAAATAAAGCTTTTACTAAAAATTGAGATAAAGCCAGTTTCTTTCTAAAAGGGGAATAGCAATTTGGAGAAAGACTGTGTTCCTCAAAGTGTGAATTTGAGAGATATGTGGTACAGTGATAAAACGTTTCACGGTACAAAGATGAGAAGTAAATCAATACAAAAGAAGAACTAAACAGCAGACAAAATCTGAACAAATATGAGAACTGCACTAGAAACAGGATAAGACACAGAAAGAGGAAGCGCTCACTTACACAATTCCTGACTAAAACCAAGACTTCTTCTATTAGCTGACATTTCATCACTGGAAAAAATAGGGAAGAAGGGATAATTAGTGGAAATCCATATGCCTGAAGTCTGTTTTCACGATGCACGCTCATTAGCCTAGGTGCAGAAGCAGTATAGATATCTTCATTTGGCAGTGGATCCTCGTTATACAGGCCTGTGCCTCCACCAGCCTCTTAGCCCAGGACCAACAGCACACACACTCTGCCTCCCTGCACTGAATGGGAATGTCTTTGCATGGTCTGGAAAGCTTTAGAGCTTCATGTCGCGTTGTAGTGTTACGGTCGGGATTGTTTGGTTAATTGAAAATCTTTCAGATAACTCATGTCTTGTTACCTACAGAATTAATCTCCTCTTAAACCAGGAATGGACAGAACAGAAAGAAGGAAAAAGAAAAATGAACAAAGAAATGACAGATACCTGGCCCTAAAAACTCAACCAAGCAAAAAAATAACTCACAAATAAAAAAAAAAAAATATTTCCCACTAAACCTAAATCAAACATTATTCACAGACTTAGGAAAGTGAGAAATTAATGTTAATTGACTCTTCTGTGCTTTCATCTTCTAAAAACCCAGCCGAATTCTCTATCTTATCTTGAGTACACCATATTTAACTGTCTCCAAGTCTATAGCAAAAAGCCACGTATTAATTAATTAAAGGCTGACAGACCTTATCACTGGAGACAAAAGCAGGGCTGAAGCAGAAAACAGGCTAAAACGAAGGCTTTGTTCAATATTAATACCAATTCTGGAACTAAGTAATAGTAAATTCATAAACTTTCCCACCCAAGCCACTTTGTTCCTGGAAGTTTTCCTCTGGACAGCTACTGTTAATGTAGCTTAGTAACTTTCTAGGTCATCGTTAAAGGTAGTACTTTACACAGAAGCATTAATGAGCAGGCAAAAGACACAAGGTAAGTCTCCAGGGAACATGGTCTGGATCCCAGCTGGCCACAAGTGAGTCCTGGCAAGCTGGAGGAGTGACCTGCTACTGTAAAGACAAAGTTTCTAGACCTAGACCTGATGATCTCTCCATGTCCTGATATAAATGGCACCATCCTTCAGGAAGGGAAGTGACAGAGAGGTTTAAAAGGAGCCTAAGTAAAAATAACCCATGCACCACTTCACATCACAGTGAGCTACAACTTGCTTCCTCTCCCAAAAACGGGATCTGGGAATATCTGTACTTGCAAAACTGAAGGAAGGCAAAGAGAAAGGAAAAGAAAGTACTCTTGTCGTCTTGATTCAAGCCGACAATCAGGCCCTAGAAGCAGAGAGAGGCTGCTGTGCTTTCAAGTCCATTCTCCTTCCCAGCAGGGTGGTCCTTTAGCTGTTCATCTCCTACAGAGACTGTGATTTTCTCTGGATTCCCAGGCATAAAGGGAAGCCACTTGTAGGACTGTGGAGTTTGGCATAGCAACTGCTTCATTCTCATTCCACTTGCAAAATCGTTTGGCTTACACTTAAAACCCTTCTGTATAAAGGAGACCAATTTTTTTTAGGAAAATCTTTGCAAGGTGTTCTCTCCTCTGCATTAAGTGTCAGGTGGAGAACAAATGTCCTGGTTACTTGCCACCTCTCTGCACTGTTAATCTTTTAGTTAGTCATCCTCTTCTAGCTTCCTGCAAAGGCATCTGCTCCCACAACATCACTACTTGAAACTCCATCCTGCCTAGAAATCTCTTTGCTAATACGGAAGTTGAGCAAATGCAAGTAAACAGACATTTAGACCAGATGGGTCAAAGAGAACCTCCCATACACACAATTAGAAGCTCTTTAGAATGAAGGAACAAACCCTGCAAATTCTGCAGTGTGCCATGGGAAAGCTCAGTAGCACTGCCAAGGAATTTATGAGACCAGGTGCCCTCCAGCACATCCTCAGGTCCTGAAATCCTTATTTTGTGCCGGAACAAGGGCATGCTTTATGTCAGCAGAGGTCCCAATACACTGAATTTTATAGAATATGTGATCCATCTTTGTTCAACAGAAGGGTTCATGATGCAAGACTCAAAAGCTTGTTGCGGGTGAAGGAAGGGTGTTAGCAATCTAATGATGTGATTTTTATTCTACAGCAGTAGAGCTCTTGAGGATCTATTAAGGAAAGGTGTGTATAGAGCACAAAATAATACAGACACTTGGTGAGAAGTGCTCTCCTCTCTGCCGGCACCTTCAGATCTTGCCATGGTTTAGTAAACAAAGTGAGGAACAGAACTTAGAGCAGTTCAGGCTGCATGGATTCAACTCTCTCTTTCTACAGCCCTCAAGCAGGACACCAGATAGTTGGGAACAGCTCAGGATAATAACCTGTTCTGAATGCTTAAGACTAGTTATTTGCAAACAATTTCTTCACTGTCTCCGTTTTCTTACCTGACCTAGGAAAAACGCTCCATTCTGGGTAAAGGCAAGCCAGGCAGCTTATCCCCATAAGACAGAATAGGATAGGAAAGAAAAAAAAAAAATGCAAAGAGAGGCAAATGCAGTGAATGCTCTAGTATAGGGGTTGGACAAATCCAGCTTTGGAAAAAGGAATACTTACTGATGTTGGGCAGGTGTAGGTGGACATATGAAACTGGAGAAAGCCCAGGAGGGATTATTAATCACAAATACACCGTGCAGCCAAGTCTCACAGAAAATCCCTCAGTAAGATAAGCAGATATACAAAATAATATTTAAAAAAAATAATAAAAAAAAAATTGCTCATGCAGTAATACTTTCCAGAATGATCGAACAGGAGACGTCCAGGTAGATTTGCAGGGTATAATGAGTGTAAAAAGAAATACAGGTGGGATTTTCAGACAGGTGCCCAAGAAAGTCACAGCAAGTGCCAGTCTGAATCTTTAGATGTCTTAAATACTTACATGTCCTGTAGGCCTTGACAAGAAAGGTATCTGGGTGTTTGCTCATTAATCCTAATTCCTTTCCCCATTGGGGCTAGGCTTGCAGATAACTGACGTTCTTGTTTAATTTTTAGCTAAACCAAGATTACCCAATGTAATCCTTTAGGACCAAAATACAACCCTAGCACAAACAGAGTGGCATTCTAAAGGATACTAGTTTGTTATAATTTCCTAATATTTCTCCCATTCTGTTGGTATCAGAGAGAAAAATGGCCCAATGTTTTAAATATTTGACTGAAATTTGGGAGCTCAGAATTCAAGCTTTAGTTAAACTAAAAAATATCCCCAAAGAGATTTTCCTAAGCTTCAGTTCCCCAGATTCACAATATGAGTTGAAGTTAAATAAGCTTTTCCATTCATCTTTTTTTTTTCCTTTAAAAAAGCTAAAAGGAATACTTTGTGTCATCTCATTTTGCTTATTTCAAACCTTTCTTCATAAAAGGCAAGGTTTAAAAGAAGTGAGGGAGAAAAAGTAATTTTGAAACTCAACTCCAAAAATTGATTTCAAAACAGCATAAACTGAAACGTATCAGTATTACCAAAAGAATGAATTTTTAAACCTCAAAAGAAATGTTTTAATATTTACAGAACCATCATCATTTATTTATATATTGTCTGAAGTTGTTCATGTAATGTGACTCTGCTTCCCAAGTACTTTCATAGTCCTTATGATGCTGCCTTTTCTTTTTTTTCCTTTTTCCCCTTCCTTTTTTCTTTGTGACAAAGTCACTGTTCTTTGGGGAAGAGTCATCCAGGTCTAGCTGCAAGAAGCTGAATCATTTGGCCATGAATACCATAAAGAGGAAGATAACCCAAACAATAACGTGTCCTTGCAAATACGACTCAATTTTTTCTGAATCTTTTGTGTGCCTTGCAAGCCCTGTTGTTGTTCAGCAGCTCGGGGGCCTAAATGTCATGCCTGTTGGCTAAAGTGTACTTTATGTTTATCCTCCTTTTATGTATTAGTATTGTGTGCTTGCTTTTTCTTGAGTCTGAAGTGACTCATAAAAACGCAGATCTTTAGAGATGACTTAGAATGTGGTGAGAGAGAACAAGTTTGGGCGAGGTGTACCCTGGATGAAAGAGACTGATTAATCCATCATATGAGTATTAAAACACAAAATGGGGTACCTTAACAAGACACAATTAAAAATGCAAATTCATGTACTGTTCCTAGTTTTCCACATTAAGAACTCTATTTCTCTGCAGCTAGCCATGCTCTCCCCTAAGCACCCAGATGCCCGTTTCAACTGTCCCATCCACTCTGATTCTAAGGCAATTGGGGAAAAAGGGAGCTCTGAGTAGAGCTTGACACGTCTCCTCAATTGCTTTCCTTGCAGAAAAAAAAGAGATAAAACAGGGTGTGAGTGGAAAGATTGCCATTACAAGTGGTTGACGGTGCAGCCATCAACCAAGCATTAGAACCTTCTCTCAGAAGGACACTGGGTCTCACCAGGCTCCCACTTCACTGGAGCCAGAGGCACAGCTCCATTCACCCACAGGGGTAGACTTTCCGTGGGATTCCAACAGCAGCTGCCAGAGCCAGGCTCAGTTAAGGGAGCAGCTCTGTTTCAGTCCCACCACTTTCTTCCTGACATAGTTGGTCCTTTCCACAAAATAACATGAAGAAACATATAGCAACAAGATAGGCGCACCTATTGAGACAGCTTACTGTACACTTAATTTTGCCAGAAATAGCGGCCAAGGAGACTAATAACTTCCCAGATTAGGGACCTTTTTCTCTGAGCCCTCAAGTCTCCCGTTCACTCCCATCACCTCTTAACATCAGTCATTTGCAAGAATGGGTAATGGGTGAGGGAATAGCCATAACTAAAAGCAAAGAATTCCCACTAAGAGAATTTGGAACTTTTGAGGTAGAACTTTAACCATAAATCTCCTGGAAGTGATGTGAAATACTGGAAATCAGGGATCTGGACCACTGGATGACCACTTAACGGGTGGGCTGTTTCACCACTTCCCACGTTCAGGAAATGCTAAAGTTTAACTGAGATTGTTAAAGCTGACAAGTGACAATAGAAAACCTCAATTAACTCAAAAAAACCACCAGTTTTTATCCCTCCATAAGTTCATCCCATCTGTCGCGTGGTTAACCACTGACCATTTTAGCCCTAGACACAGTGCAGATACTTGTCTTGCTCACAGAAGACAGGGGTGGGACAGACAGATTTCCAGAAACAGACTTTGCCTGCTACTTTTTTAAGGTACTACTTCTTTCACATCTCTCCCTAAAAAATCTTCTAGTTCAGTTTCCCACATAGGAAAAAATCAAGAAAGATCGATGTAAAAGTTTGCCCAAAAGGAATTGCCAAACAAGAACTGTACATCCAGAAGACAACACAAGCCTCTTGAAGGTGAAGAGTCTCTGTCTCTCAACTGAATCAAATATATCTGGCAATGCCTACTGACAGGTACCAGAATCACAGACCACAGCCAAATAGCTCTGATTTCTCACTGCTCAAGCCCTAAAAGCACATTTTTGAAAACTGATTTATCTTGTCCTGGAGCTCGCAATTATACATACCTGCTGCAAAAGCTGAATGAGCAGAGCTTTTAGGAAACCGAATGCAGGAATGTAGCTCTTCACTGATGGAAAATTGAAGTGATGAGGTATTACCCCTGCAAAAATAAATATTATAGCAAGGAAACCTGGATGAAGACTGAAACAAAACCTGACAGAGAGGTCATTTCAGAAATTACAGAAAGGACAGGAGTCAGTAATGACATGAAGAGTCTAGAGGGATGAGGGGATTTTTCTCTGAACCTTGCTTGTTTTCTATAATGATATTTTCCTTTAATGCACAGCAGAGCTTTCATATTGCCAATTGCTAATATCTCTGGATGAACCTTGGTGTCTAATACTCCTCAGGCATCCTGTGGCTTTTTCTATTAGCATACCACATTTAAGAGAGATATAGTGTTCACTATACTATCTGTTGAGCAATAAAAAAAAAAAAGCTCTCGCCACAGCAGAACCAAAAGTTGTGTCAGGGACTTAATTAAAATAAAAAACAAAGGCGATCTTTGAAAAAGCAAGCCACTTTCTGGCTTCAACGAACTTGTGTGTTTTACATAAAGGGAGGATGCCTCACAGAACAAGAAGTGATATTTTCCCTTCTGGCTAAGTTGAAAAAAAAATTTTACATTTTTTTTCACTTTGAGCAGAAATAAAGAAGTATTGGAAAACGTATTTTGGTGAGATTTTTAAATCAGTTTTGAAGAAACGTAGAGAAGAATATGAAAGCTATACTTTGTACCTTTACCCAGCCCCTATGGCTGAAACGTACCTAGCTACCTCTTGTTGAGATGGAACGCTTATTTGAAAACCTATTAGAAGAGTTAGTTCATAAACTTGAACACACAAGATTTCAAAATGGCATATTTTGTTTTCTTCCCTTAATCCTTTTGAGGGAATGAAGGAAATCAATTTCCAAAGAAAAACACCCCCCACTTCCCTAGGAAGGATTAAACCACCCCCTGCCCCAATTAAAAGCAGAAACCCTGTCTCTGACACAGCAGAGAAACACTTCTCTCTCCTTCTGATCTTTCACAACTGAAGGATTGTGTATGCACACATATACGCATGTAGGACCACATAACACCATGAGGCATTGAAGGAAAAAGTAAAAAACCTACACGAAAAATACCTTATGCTAGATAAGAAATGGGCTGTATAGATTCACATCTAACTCTACGTTCCTTACTACTGGTTTTTCTTTCCCCCCAGACTAAGAAAAACAAATTTCCATTGCTAGTCGAAAGGGATACAACATCTGTCTACATCCAACCTGTTGGAAATGTTTTCTTCAACAAGAGAATATTTGCATAACACTGTTTTCCTTGTCAGGTTCACAACAGCTGTGGGACTTATTAGACTGACTTTGTGTTGAATATTCAACAGTAATTCGCTAGTCATCTGAAAGGCCTCATAGGAGTCGAAACGTACGTGAGCTAAGACACATGATTTAAAATAATCCCTGTTCAGATTTTGAAAACAAAATGCACTTTGTACAGAAGAATAAAGACTAGTGGACAGAGGAATTGTCAGAAAGCCTGCACTAGCTTATTATTTCCATACAATGAATTTTCCTGGTTTAAAACAGAGGCTGTTAAGGGCTTGCAAAGGCTGACACACTTCTCAACACGGTGTTACAAGTCCTTCCCTTCTTGACTAAGCCACTGCGGACAGGTCTGTGGCCCACCTGTGTTGCTTAAACCTCTTCCCTTCTACAGAGAAATAAGATGCTTCACCTTAAAAATGAAGGTGAGTGTTTACAAAGACAACAACAAGAGAAAAGGGCTCTGTGTACTTTTGTTGTTACTGTGTATTGTCAGATGCACCTGGAATGAGCAACTTGGCTACATATAGACATGGCGAGACATACACTCTGGCTTTCTATAGAGCAAAAGATCACAACTACCACTTGGAGGAACACAGCTTTTATATTTTGGGGAAAAAAAGGAGCCTTTTACATGGTGAAAGCCCTAAGCTCCAAGGACAGAGTTTGCCAGAGGGTGGAAAAGGCCTATCAGACTTAGACATCCTCCCATGAAATCAAGCTAGATATATGCTCCCTATTATGGGCAAGGTATATAGTAAGATCCTCCAGAAAGAAGACACCTAGTAAGGAAAAGGAGTTCAGTGACAAGCTGGAGACTTCCCCAAAAAGGCTGGACAGGACTCAGAAGCCAAGGGTTGAGAAAGAACCTGACGAGCATTTTAGAGGCTGCAATGCTCTGCTGAGAGCTGAGCTCTGGGCAGCACTAGGAGGAATGAGGAGCAAGGAATGGATGAGAGATTTACGCTATTTTCTGCAGAAGAAAATAATTCCATCTGAGGATCTGACTAAATATTTTAATAACTTCAAAGACTTTTCCAAATCGTAGCCTCTCCCCACTCCCCTTGCCCCCTACAAGGTAAAACGATGAGACCAACTCCTCTTTCCATGGCTGTTTGCACTCCCCTTGACCTGAGGGCTGTCTCTCTCCATAACTCTGTCTGTGAGACACTGCACTGGAATAGGATCAAGCACACACATCTGTGTCCAAATTATACATTTTATCAGCCACAATGTCTATCCAGATGGCAGACAGTCATCTACTGCCAGTAATCCACTTCTCCTCCCACTTTACCACCCCAGCAAATTGACGACAAGACATCTCAGCAGTCTTTTAAAAGTAAGAGAACAAGGATATACAGATGTTGTTTTGGTTTTGGTTTTGTTTTGTTGTGTTTTGTTTTTTTTTTAAATAACAAGTCATCTAGGGAAAAAAATTAAAAATTAAAGCCTGTGGTGCTGCTACAGCACACAGAGTCATTTGGTTTAAAATCACACTATTTGCAAGTACTTTCATTTCTGACAAATGGCAAAAGCAGCAGCTATGGCTGCTTGCCAGGCCAGCCCACTCTTTCTTACCTGCTGTGAGCTGAAGTGTTTGCAAACTGTGCGCTTGCCTTCTCATGGCTCCTTCCAGCCTGGTACTGGAGCTGTTAGGGAGAACTTTTCTAAGTATTTCCTTGACTCTTGACTTCTAGCTCCTGTAACCCTCTCACCTTTCCTCCTTTCTAAATGAAAATTTTTTATGAGGTTCACATACCATTTCATCACCAAACACACCTCCAAACAGGGCAGAGGAGTAAGACCTCTGAGCAATTCAAAGGTCTGAATATGAAGATTTCACCCATGAAACTTTAGAGTTTTACTTAGTTTGGGATTCTCCTTCATAAATAAATAGCAAATCATGCTAGATGGCCTTGCATTTAACAGTTTGACCTGAGACTGGATTCTTCAGAATAGCATTTTCTGTTTAATACAGGAGAAAACACGCAGGCTTTCTGTAACAGCCAGAAAAACAATAAAAATATGATAACGCGTGTCAATCAACTCAATGCTCAGGAGTGATAGTGTGATTTAAATACAGAATCAAAAAAAAAAATTACAGCAGCAGATACATATTCTTTTTTTCTTGTTTCAGTTTTTGCAAAACTAAAGATCATCATATATCTTACTGGAGTTTATTGAAAATAATAAATCGTACTTTGCAGTTGAATTAATGAACCTGACACTCCCACACTGAAAAGTTTTTCTCAGTGCAATACCAACAGATAATCCAGAAGTCTCACCAAAAACAAATATCAAGTTTGTTGACGTTTATCTGCCTAGTACAATGTTCTCATTTCAATCTGGAGAAAACAAGAATTAGGGGATGGGAAACCTCAAAAACAAGAATTAGGGGATGGGAAACCTCAAGAAGTTTGGCTCGTTTTGGTTTTTTGGGTTTTTGTTTTTTTTTTTTTTTTTTTTTTTATGGGGGGGTTGCTGGTGGGGTTTTTTTGATTGTTTTTTGGTTTTGTTTTTTAAACTTCTGCTTTTGTTTTATGTCCGTGGCAGTATTTCAGGTCACAGGCACAACAACTGCTAAGGGAATAAGTGCCCAGAAGTTTGGCTCTTGATGTAAGCAATCTTTGAACTCCAGTGGAAGCAGTGTTGGAAACATCAGAGCCAGGAACACTATCCCAAAAGGTCTCATTATACCTGCTAGACAGCCCAGAAAGCAGAAGGAAGTGCTGTAGTTGAGACGCAGAAGCAGGACTATGGTCAATGCACGCCTTCCAGATTGCAACAGCACACGTGTCTGAGCAGCCTTAAATATTCACCCAGCCATAGCATGCATTTCTGAAAGAGGAGCTCTCTCTTTCCTCACCCTGCCCCAGATGGTTTGATAGCAGGCACTCTTGCCCTTTTTTTTTTTGGAACCTGGGCACAAGGGGATACAGCTAGGAAGCTGCTTCTCCTCACCCAGCCCGGCTTCTGCATGAGATTTTCCCTGCACTTTTCCACTCCTGTGTCTTTGTTTACCCTCTGGAAGCTCTGTAGGTGTTTTATGACTTTCATGTTTAATTCAGAAGTATATTTTAATAATTATTCTTTTCTAGACAAGTGCAAGTCTAATAGTTTTTAATTCAGTATAACTTCTCAATACTTCTATGAATCTCTTAATATTAGAGGAGGCTTCAATTAACAGAAATTGCTGGAGAATATTCAGATTTTTAGTCTTCTCCAGTGGCACAAACTTTAAGGTTTGACGAACAGGATAAAGTTTACTTACAGAGGTATGTTTGAAAATAATAGTTTTCATACACATTTCTGAGAAAGTGAGGTCTGGAGAGACTTAATCAACAACTAAGGAAAGAAGAAAAAAAAAAATCCTATGACAGCTGTTTAGGTCAGAGAGGTACAGAAGTTCATCTCTGCTCCCACACATCTCTTATCCAGACCCAAACTTTCTTCATTTGTGTAACCACTACTGAGTTTGCCTTGGAGGCTCTAGTAACAATCCCCATGCACAGAAGTATGCAAAGCACCAGGAGAAAAGGTTGCTCACAAAGAGTTTCCATCAGTGCCTGTTTAAGACACTAAAAAACAAAAAAAACCCAAACAAACAAAAAGGCATTTTGTGGAGAATTCAGACAATGTATATATACCATACCAATGCAATCTGAAAGCAGCTGATGTATAGAGATTAGTTCAAATTAGTGTCACCAACTTCACCTGGTTCCTGGCAGGCACAAGCCACAGCTGACAGAAAACAGCATTACATCCGACATTTCCTACTTTTAAGCCACAAGAGCCATTAGAAGTGCTCAGACCCTTTTTTAAGCCTCCATTTGTGATCAAGGCTGTGACCTCACTGTTTATTTCTGTGAGGAATAAGTCTCCCTGGCATCTCCCTGTGAGATTCTCAAAAAACCCTAAGTGTTGACTAATGGCATTTACAATGTGGAATGTGCTTATTTCCTTTCCAGATTTTACCTGAGCTCATAACGCTTTACCTCTCCTGGTAGCTTCTGTAAGACACGTTCTACTTTGGCCCATGACGTTTTATCTTAAAAATTACACTCAACATATATTTTCTACAGGTGTTTTCTACAGAAAACATTTTCAATTACCCAGCCTCAGGTTTCTTCTTAATTAGTTCTGAAAGTGATATCTGGGGGAGAAAGGGAATAAGCATATTTATTTCCTGATTAAATTTTCCAATGATCATAACTCTCCAAAGTCTTAGCTTTATGGCCCTCACAGCAGTTCAGTCTTTTAAAAAATAACCTATATCATCAAAATAAACACTCAAAGAACATGAAAATCCAGACTTTTGCATCTTTTTTTTTTTTTTTTTTTTTTTTTTTTTTTTTTGCATTTTTACATAAAGACAGATAGATAACATTCCCATAAACAACAGAGACAAAAAACCTACAAAATTTAATGGAGCATTTCAAATGCTTGGTTAGAAGGCATGGTTAGAAAACTAATTTTCAGGCTAGCAGGCCACAAGCGGTAAACAAATTCCCAATACAAAAATGTTTCAACTAGAAATTGCATAAAATGAATGATGCTTATTCACGGCCACAGCAGGCTGAGAAAAAAATTAATTTAAAAAGTTTTTTTTTTTTTTTTTTTTTTCAACCCAGCCCCAGAACATCTGATTTCTAAATCAATAGCTGTCTCTAGCCAAACTGAAGTGCTTGTACAACTTCAGACAGGTAATTACTTACAGGGATTGGACGAGGAACAAGCACATCAAGGGATATTGCTATGTCAATCTCTCTTATGTTATATTTTATTGTAGCCTTTTGGTTGTTTCAGAGATCAGCACTAAGAACATATTTTGTCCCCTAGGAGGTACAATACAAAGAACTAGTGCACTAGGTACACATCTTTTGTTGGGTTGGGTTTTTTTTGTTTGTTTGTTTTTGGTTTTTTTTTTTTTTTTTCTTTTAGACCGATCAGTACAAATAGAACTATGGTCCCTGGAAAGGAAATAATGGAGATGCCATCAGGAGACGTGAAAATTATGTAATTCCAAGAAGAAACGCATTTGGTAAGACTCTTCACATGCATATAGAAAAGGTAATTCATTAAAATATATTAACATGACACAGCAATGAAATACCATTTACCTCTCCATTGAATGAAAACCCACAGTATACATTCAGAGTATCCAATGGCTGATATGACCACCTGACATTTTTCAGTAAAATGTTACTATTAGAGTATTTGAGGGATTGACCTTTAAGTTGTCCTCTTAGGTTTTTTTTAATAGATTTTATAGATCTTAAATAGATTTTTTTAGCTGAAAACCTAAAATTTTCAGGGTTTGAAAATATCTTAAAATCCAAAAGGTTTACTTCGCTTTTTTTTTTTTTTAAACCCAAAATAGCATTTTCTCTACTTACGTATCTATATATACAGATGTGTGTATGTGTACTGCTAAATCCATCAGAATTTTCTGTGGGGAAAACCTGTTCTATGCAGATCTAACTTCCAGTATTACAGTTTTGGCTTTTTTAAGATTGAGAAACCACCTGTCTCCAAAGATTATTTTTGACAGCAACAATAAGTAGAAGTCACATTTATTTTGCAGTTGAAATAGCTTTCTAAAAGTCAGCCTCCAGGATACTTACTATAATAAGAGTGAGATGCATCGTATAAGTCTTAGAAGGCCTACGCTTGTATAAGATCTGCAAGTCTTTCTCCAGATTTCTTTGCATAGCTAGAAGCTCTTGGCAAGTCTTTCTTCACAGAGAAGCAAGCTCAGATATACAACCCTCCTGAGATCATGATACTTTTTATTAGAAGAGGATGTGTTTTAATGAACTGGATACATTTAGTTGCCTCTAGTGTTTTCTCTGGTATTCATGAGTCTCCCAGGTGATGAGTCAAAATTTGCATTTTAACAGAAGCTGAGTACTCTTATCAGAAAGGCATCATGCTCAAAAGCTCATAAGTAGATATTTGTCTATGATTAGTTTATTTAAGTTTATTACCACCTTTACAGTTTCCTGTTTAAGGGATACACACTGTTCCTGTTAATTGACCTAAATTAACATCTATATTTTTTGCACTCGGTTGCAAAATTACCATACTAGAACATAAACATGACAATCAGCTTTGCAGGGCAATTGCTCCATCTCTTTTCGCAATGATGTGGTAGCACAAAACAAGTAGAAAGCTCCTGATCACCTGGAAAATGTGCGAGTGGAATATAAGAAAAGGGTTTTGCAGACTCAAATCCACAGAGGGTTTCAGCAATGTACAGCTAACAGTAACTGTTCGGCTGCAGTAAGGCCGTAAATAGGTGTACCACCCTGACAACCAATGCAATGCTCCTGATCCATTCATCAGGGGAAGCAATGGAAGAGCGCAGAGGACAGTCTCACTGTATGACTGCACATACAGTTGGTCACTAATGTTAATTTGCTAGATAAGATTAAAGATTTCTCACATTTGACATTAAGGGTTTTTTTTTTTTTAGTTTCTTTTTACCCAACCCAGATGATTCTGGTAACTGGGATGGAAGATGCAGCTGTGCTTGCAGGCATGAGAGGACTTCTCTGGTTCCAGGCATGTCTCTCTCTGCCCAGCTCAGCTGCAGCTAAGAGAAGGCACCTGCCCAGAGCTAAAAATTATTCCGACAGTTGAAAGGGCTGCCAGCCAACCACAGAGGTGTGAAGAGCACTAGCTCTGTCTTCCTATTGAACAAATCCTTTCCACTGACAAAATGCTTCATGCAGGTTTTGTAGTAATTAATCAACATAAAATGCAAGGAAGGACTTTGGGACACAGAACAGCAAGTTCTCATGCGATATATGCCTTTGCTGTATTCTCAAGCCATCTACACTTTTATTGCTAATTTGCCCTATGGAGTATATAACAGAACTTTGCCTTAAAACTAACGCAACAGAAATTTGATGGTCCTGACTGAGCACGAGAAAACTGCTGGGAGGATAAAACCAAGGCTGGCACATGGAGCCAGGTTGTTAAATCAAGCAGAAATGTCTTATCCCTGTGATCCTGACCTGGTACCACCGAGAAAAGGAAGCATCCAGAAAGTGTGAAGTAGCCAAAACATCTGCTCATCTTAGTAGCCCCTTGTGCGATTCATGAACTTTTATTCCTCACATAGAGCCCCCTTTTCCATCTCAGTCATCTTCAAACCTTCCATAACTATGTTTTTCTATATACAGTTTCTTCCATCTTAAACTGTTCTCCCTTGATCTCTGTGCAGCAAACACACCCACAAGCACAGACTTCCTTTTCCACACCAAACCCCTTTTTGACTTGGACGATAAGTAATTTTACATTGATACTTTATTCCTAGTGACCTGTAGGGCAGCACTTTAAGCCTTGTCACCTGCTGCGACCCAATGCAAAGGGACATTTGTCAGGGTAAAAAGTTTTACCGAGAGATTTTTCTTCAAGAGAAGTTTCTGATAGGAAAAAAAAAAAAAAAAACAAAAAAAACCCAAACAAACACACGTTGCCTTCCCACTCGGACCAGGGAGAGTTTTCAGTTTCCAGACCAAAGAGATACAGACTGTACGACCAGATACAAGGCAGGGAGAGTAAAATACTTTGAGCAGTTTCACTGTGCCATTACATTCTTCACTTCTGAACACACGTGATTTTGTGTACTATTAAAGGAGCTGCCATCTGCTATGTCAGAAGTGCTTATACTTCAGTATATATAAATGTACATTTAAACAGTGACACCACGTCTTAATAAGTGATTTGCTTAATCCTATGAGCTTATAAAATGATATGTTTCAAAACAGTCAAATAAGAGGATCCAAAAGCAGTCTGGTACTGAAAAACTTTAGCAAGTCAAGTATATTGGGAAAAAAAAATTAGGTTTTCAACTTCCAACAAGTTAGAGAGGTAAGTATTGAGAACGTAACCAAAAAAGTACTTAAACAGCATATATCTTAGCATGACAAAGTGGACCACTACAGTGAAGAGCTGGTAACAAAGTCCCAGCATCTCCACCATAGGTGTTTGAGGGATAAATTCTATGTCTGGACTAGTTCTAATCTGGTTGTGCATACTAGACATACATTGCCAGTTCAATTACATGAGTTGCACTCTCAAAGCATATCTATTAATTTCATCAAAAAGAAAGACCACTCATGGCCTTCAAGTAGCTCTAGGATGTGAATGATACGTGGGGATAGTCCCACAATTCGCTTAAGAAATGTTCTCCCAATCCAAAGCAAAAGGCTAATGCAGAAGTACCTCTAGGCACCTTCCTTTACACAATAGTGAGAAGGCAATAGCTAATATAGAAGATTTAATAAAAAAAATAAAATAAATCACAAGGGCTCTCAGATTTCCCACAGCTGAAAACCCTTTCAAGATACATATTAAGCCACCAGGAATAGCAGAAGTATATTAGAAATGTACTGAAGCAATGAGGTTATTTCCATGGGCTCCTATACATTATATTCATTACAGATTTTCCAGGCTGATGCTCTAAAAACTAACAAGACTTTGATGAAGAGCTGACGCAAACTTATCAGCAGTCAGTTGCTTTCTGCAGGGTTTTGGTGCCACAGCAGTGCAGGCGTGTGGGCTCAGCAGGATAACAAGCAGCAGGTAACAGCATCACAGCCATCAGCAGACCCTTTCCAGGGGCAGGATGAGGGAGCAAGGGAGGAGGAGATGGAGAAAGAAATAAAGATGCTCTTCAAGAAAGCCAACATGTAAGCATTCTAACTGACCCACAGGCGAGGTTACAGCCCCACAACAAGGACATCCAGGCAATAGGGATGGAGCAATTTCTTCATCTCCAGCTGGAGACACTACAGGGGAGAAGCTGCCTGGTCTGGTAACAGATCAGCCATAGCAGTGTCCGTACCAGGCTTTGGATGCTCTTACTGCTTTCCAGAAGGACAGAGGTTTTCCCTGCTTCTTCACCAGTACAGCCAGCTGCAGCCTCCTGGTAACAATCTGACTGATGTTTTAACATAAACAGAGTAAGAAACCTTCCCAAAGAAAATTATTATCTGCCCAGCAATCATTTCAAGTTTAACCCGAACAGCTATTTAAGTCTATTCTCTCTGACCTGGGAGAGGTCGGCAAACAAACCTCCTCCTTGCCAGGGAAACAAGACCCTTCTCTCCCACCTCATCCTGGCTGCCCATGAAAATGAAGCCTGCAAGGAGTTTCCTGCCATATGCCCTGGAGACAAGCTCAGCCTTCAATTACTGCAGAGACAGAAGGTTTTTTTAGGACTGCCACCACTCTCCAGTGACTGCAGCATGAAGGCAACAGAGCAGGTAGTGCTCGCAGCCGCTGTGTTGTTTGTCACCACACAAACATGTACATCCCTCACTGATCAGGAAGGACAGGCTGCCATCCCACTCACGCTTCACCATCCCACCTCCTGCCAGAGGGACTGTGGCCTCCCCATCAGCACGGTGCCACAGGGTTCTTGCAGGACAGGAGCCCGCTCCCCTTCCCTCTCCCCCAAGATCCATCCCTGCCTGCCTGCCTGCTTCCAGCACTCACATTTCTTCTCTGTAGCCTTTCCACCCACTTCCATCTTTCTTATAGAAGAATGCACTTGTTTTCCTCACAAATATTTTTTTCACACAAGGAAAATGAACACCATTTGTAACTGGGACTGACGTTTGGAGGCTACAACTCAGAGTGGGGCAAGCATACAGCAAGATGCAACTCTCATACAGCTGTGGTTTGCATACACAAATGCAGAGGCACTGGCTTACCTTAAAAATGAATCCGACCCACAATTAGTGGCTGATCTAATAAAAGGCAAAAAAAAAATAAAAATCTCACTTGTCTAAAGCACAGCTTCACTTACTGAATTATCCTGCTGTGACTATGCAAGCACTTTGGCTGTTGTAATGGTTCATTTTTTATTAATGATACGGAAGGGGACTTATTCTGAAGGCTCTGAAATCCTTCATTCTTCTGCTGAAATCTTTCTCATGCATTATTTACAGCCAAGAATTCTCCCTTGCACCAAGACGTATACATTTCATTTCCCTTTTTCTTTAATTCAAAAATTCTTTAACTACAGCTGCAAAACAAAATATAAATACAACATTCAAAAGTACAATTTTGAGTGAAATATTGAATAACTGACTGTGGAATAACTGAAAATTTTTAATTTATGAAAGATGCTCTCTTCCTCTTACGCTGCTTTTTGAATTAGATGTTTCACTTCCAAATCCACTTAAGATACAAAGTCTACTGAACTGAGACGTTATAATCATATTTGCTGATTGCTTTAGCAATTGTCTCCTGCAATCTTCTAAACCAGTCATTAGACTCCCACTGACTGCGTCCACGATAGAAGAAGATAACATGAACATCCAACAATTATTATTTTTTCAGTCCGGCTATACACATATCTCACATTCATACATATTTAGGTCTGAACCATAGGCTGCTATTGCTATGCAAGGCAAAAAGATGATGACCTGAAGGATGTAAGGCTGGTCTTTTTCAGGTCTTTACATCACCATAAGCCAGAGATCCCCAAACTGATTCCATAGGAGGAAAACAGAAACTATACTCCCCAGGAGCTGCAGGTTTAATTGCTGTTCTCACCTCCCAGATCCTCCTTAAACTCTGCAGAACAGCTCAGTGTTGGCAGCTGTGTTGCAGAAGGGGTGCCACGTCCTCAGAGGTGCACCTCCTCTGGGAAAACAACAGGCCAAAATTCAGCTCCTCTCCCTCAATTAGGAAAATCATGTTTGTAAAGATTGCTTCTGATTGATAAGGGTATCTTACAAATGCATGCAGCAAACATAAGAGCTAAGCTAGCCACAGGCAGTTTACCTTCAGAGCCGTAGTGCTAGCAGGTTTGGGTGTCGTGGGTTTTTTTGTGGGTTTATGGTTTGTTTTTTCAGGTTTTTTTTTTTTGCCTTTTTTTTTTAAAGGGAGTTAGTTCATACACAGCTCTGCAAAGAAATTCTAGGATTTTCTGCGATACAGCAACAAAATGGACTAATGTTAATGACCACTATTCCACTGGGTGGACGGGTTAATTGACCAATAACTGGACAACTGGATTAGACAGAAAACCTGGTTTAGAAGGCTGAGGAATATCCTTTGAGATTTCATACCATCTTATCTCTCAGAGCTTTGTTTTCAACCCTCCTACATGACCCCTATTACCTGTCTAATAGGACAGTGTTCTAGTTTCTAAGTTGTGATAACAAGAAACTTCTTAGGTCTCTTTAGAACGTAGCATACATTAGCATGACAGTTAAATATTAATTAGATCTTATTCTTATTCTTGTTGATTTACTAGCTTGTTAGCATCTGACCTTCTTTTTCCACCTGCCTCTGGGAGGTTGAATCCAGCTTTTTTATATTAGAACTACAGCCTAGTCAAAGTTATTCCTTATCACATTTAATGATTTCCCCCCCACCTTTACATGGCAGTACAGCACAACTCAAAAGGGAGCTGGACCAACACATGCAACATTGGCCACCTTTCCCACAAGAAGAGTGGCTGTCCAGGGGTTCACACCCTTCTCCCTGGTCAAAATGCAGCACCCCTAGGTCACCTCTAAAGCTGTACAGCACAGAAAGCACAGCAGTGGAATAATAAGGAAAAGTGTGCTAGTAGTAAGGACTGCAAATAAAAAGGAGTACTGAACATTGAAATAAACTATTGGGAGACAGGGAATTAAATATCCATCACAGATGACTTTTACCTATAAATAATGCAAACAGTGGCTAGGAAGGTGCATGCAATTGTTGCTGGTGGTGACAGACCGACAACCACTTGATATTTCTCCCAGAAGTTTTTGGTTTTTTTCCTCTCACTCTAGTCAGAAAAACAAAGCTCTTCCTCTGCAGATCATCTCTCTTGCTCTCTGGGAGGAGGTACAGAATCACAGAATGGTAGGGGTTGGAAGAGACCTCTAGAGATCAATTAGTCCAACCCCTCTGCTAAATCAGGTTCACATCCAGGTGGGTTTTGAATATCTCCAGAGACAGAGACTCCACCACCTCTCTGGGCAGCCTGTTCCAGTGCTCCATCACCCTAAAAGTAAAGAATTTTTCCCTCATGTTCAGATGGAATTTCCTGTGTTACAGTTTGTGCCCATTGCCCCTTGTCCTGACACTGGGCACCACTGAAAAGTGTCTGGCCCCATGCTCTTGACGCCTGCCTTTGTGATATTTTTAAGCATTCATAAGATCCCCTCTCAGTCTTCTCTTCTCCAGGCTAAACACACCCAGGTCTCTCAGCCTTTCCTCATAAGAGAGATGCTCCATTATCCTGACCATCTTTGCAGCCCTCTGCTGAACTCCAGGAGTTCCTTGTCTTTCTTGAACTGCGGAGCCCAGAACTGGACACAGTATTCCAGCTGTGGCCTCACCAGGGCAGAGTAGAGGGAGAAGATGACTTTCCTTGACCTGCTGTCCATGCTCTTTTTAAACACACACCAGGATACTGTTGGCCTTCTTGGCCACAAGGGCACATTGTTGGCTCATGGTCAACTTGTTGCTGACCAGGACTCCCAGGTCCTTCTCTGCAGAACTGCTTTCCAGCAGGTCAACCCCTAACCTGTACTGGTGCATGGGGTTATTCCTTCCTAGGTGCAGGACCCTACGCTTGCCTTTGTTGAACTTCATTAGGTTCCTCTCTGCCCAACTCTCCAGCCTGTCCAAGTCTCACTGAAAGGCAGCTCAGCCTTCTGGTGTGTCAGCCGCTCCTCCCAGTATTATGTCATCAGCAAACTTCCTGAGGGTACACTCTGTCCCCTCATCCAGGTCATTGATGAATGTGTTGAACAAGACTAGACCCAGTACTGATCCCTTGGGGAATACTGTTAGCTACAGGCCTCCAACCAGACTCTCTGCCACTGATCACAACCCTCTGAGCTCTGCCATTCAGACAGTTCTCAATCCACCACTCAATTTCATATACCCAAGTCATTTCTACAGCCACACAGAATAGCACGGGACAGGGCAGGAGACCCCTTCTCAGCAGATAAAACCACCTTGGAGGGCAGATCCAAGGATGCAGGGCACTCCCATGGCTCCACTAGCAAGACTCCAAACATACCAATTTTTCCCTCATTATTCCTTCCCCTCAAGAGCCTGGCCTAATCCACCTCCAGCAGCCTGTCTCACACCCATTCTTGGTTTGAATTTAGCAGGCACTATGGGCCGTCATTGTAATTTACTAGAAGGGCAGAAGGAAATAATAAACCAGTCTCAAAACACACCCCAAAAAAAGTGTGTCTCCATAGCTCAAAACACACCAAAAAAAGGTGTGTCTCCATAGCTTACCAGTGAAATAGCTTTTCTGTCAGGGCAAGAGGCAATTGCTCTTCCATGTGCCAGTCAGCATCAGCAGCCATTTGTATATTTGTTTAGCATCAACTAGTTTTGGCAATTAACACTTTGCACTACTGTTTAGTTACAGAGAAGAGACTGTGGTTTCACTCCCAGCACTAGGCACTGGCAACAGGCAAAATTCAGCCTGCAGCACAGTCTGGGATGTTCCTGGCATCGAGACCACTGTGGGTTTTTCCGCCCGTGGTTTAGCTTTGCCGCATAATTGCCAGCTACCGTGCAGATTGCTTGGTAGCCTATGGAAAAACCTAGGCAACGGAGCAGGAGGGCCCCCTCTGATTGCCTTTTTTTTTATAAATAAAAGTAAGGAAAAAAAAAAATAATTACCACGGTGTGACCGTCTCCATTTATGCAGTGGGGTGTGGAGGAAGAGGAGAGAATGTCCCACTACTAAGAATAGCTTTTAAGTATATACCAGGCATTCATTAGCTTTGTTTACCCAGGAATATGGCCATGTAAGTTAGCAGTAGCGTAATTGGATGGTTAATACAAATATATTCTTTAGTTCAAAGGTTCAACAAAAAGGAGGGGGGAAAACAATCGTTCATACTGAGAGGTTATTTATTTTTCCAGCAAAATAGAAAACCTGACAAGAGGTTACTTTAATTTTTCTGACTATTTACTACTTATTTGTAAGCTTTTACGTAAGCACAGGCCAACTTTTACCCAAACTGTGCCTGTCTAAAACAAGTCAATTTTATAAACATCAAAAAAGTTGTCCTTATAAACAGAGCTTGATTTTAAGAAATAAGGAAGTCAAACATGCTTGCATTTTCTCCATTTTTCTGACACCAACTTAAAGGAAATAATTTCCAGTTAAATTTCCAGCTTGCTGGAAACCAGGTGACTGTGAAGCCCTCTGCTAAGGCAACAGGTGATGCTCAGAAGTTAGGAGATTGAGCAGAGATGTTGCCACCCTCTGTTGATGTCACTGGAAGAGGAGCTTCTGCAGGTAGCAGTGACCCCTCTCTGCCCAGCACACCTCATTGCCGACTCTGTCAGGCCACCACCCTAAAGAGCTCCAACACTGCTGACTGCATCATAGGATTCTCCTTCCCACCCACCAACATCCAACCTGCACACTGGCACCACAGGCCACCCTGGAGTCATACCCAGTGGCTATTTCAGACCTCCCGCCACACGCACTTAGATTAAACTCACACAGTGAGTTAGCTAGGAACCTAAAATAAGGGCCCTGGAATCTTCTCAGCTTTACTTGTCTTTAGTTGTCCCCAGTTTGAAAGCATAAATTTAGTTCCTCTAGAAACAGATCACGATTTATGCCTCAATCTCAGCAGAGACTGTTCAAGCAGCCCATTATAACTCTGCCAGCATGCGTTGGTCCCCTCTTGCAGTCCCTTCACCACTTCCAAGACAAAAAAAACCCCACAGTTGTGTAAATAACAATTTACATTCAGCTGTCAACGAGAAGGCAAATATATACCCCTTAGTGACAAGATGTTTCCTCTTTCACCAACACCTCACCTACAGTTCTTTCTCGCATTCTTTATATAAAGCAAGCAATAATAAGCATCCTGCAAACAGCTAAAAAACATATTAGGTCTGCAGTCAGAGTAGATGCTGAGTGTTCAGTTCAAATAAGAGTAAAGACACCCAGTCACCACAATTCAGGTTTTTCTATTAAAATATCATCCTAATGCGTCTCCAGGATTCCAAATTATATGAAATTAGAAAATTTAATTCTACATTATTCAAATGTAGAAATTAGAAATGATTACTGGAGCAGAGCAAATATCAAGTCTAGAACACACAGGAGACTTAGGCTTTTCTGGCCTCGCTAATTACAGACAAAAGCCTAAACAGCAACAAGAAAAATATTTAAAACTTAGGAACACAGTTCTGCCTATTAGCAGAAATAGTACTTTAACAGCTTATAATTATTGAACATTTCAGTTTAAGAAGTCTGATAAAAATATAACCCTAAGTACTACCCAAGGTGCTTTTTATTTAAAAACAAACAAACACACACCAAAAAAAGAAAAAAAAGAAGAAAAAAACCAAACCTCGTGGTTTTCTTTAGTAGCTTTCATAATTTTTTACTGTACTTTAAGTTTTAATTTGTGAAAGGTCAGTTCCTGAGCAGGACAGAATTTCAGCTATCATTAAACTTATCAGGGCTCCAGGTACATGTTCAAGTGGGTGAGCTGTGACCTTACTGGGAAGCTCAAGACCACTGCGTTACAGCGTTTTTTGGCAAGGAGATGCAGAGTAAATTACTTACTTTTAGGGTTTCTTGTTAGCAGCATTACTGTCTGCACAAGAATGCAGGACGTTTTTCTAAGACAGGGCAGTTTTAAGAAAACAAACTCCTCTCTATCTGGTTTCAGTCTCTCCAAAAAAATCTCACAAAGGTCCGATGGTATTGCTCAGTATAACCTAAACCTCAGCAAGGTCCTTTCTTAGGATTTTTAAATGAAGACACAGAATTTCAACCTTATTTTAAAGCAAGTCAGCAACCTGCCAGCATAATGGGTCACTGACTTTTCAAAACCCTTTCTCCCTGAAATAAGGGAGAACATAAGAGATGACAGAAGGGTTTGCAGGGTCAAGCAGCTTCTAAGCAAAACACCAAATAAGATTAGGCAGGAAGAGATTCGGCAGCTCTGTAATTTATAGCCATTAAAATGCAAGATATTATCTAGAGCTTTATTCGCCAGGAGGAGATGATCAGGAGGGGAAAATCATCACCTCTGCCCTAGTCAAACAGGTTGAGATAAAGAGTTAGCTGAAACTTTCCAGTAGAAAAATTTAGTTTTGGCAAAGATTCCCTTTCCTCTCTCCCTACCTCAAAACAAACAAGTAAAACCATTGTACAGGCGAAGTTTCTGAAATTCCTCCAAGAATCAGTTGAAATATTTCATTAGAGATGAGAAATAATTTTTTTACAGTAGAGATCTACACTTTACCTTCATTCTGTGACGTAGGAAGTACAAAGCACAGTAGCTTCTATAACGCACCGGGGCACTATGATACACCTTGTATAATTAAAATGCTTTGGTTTTTGAGTATTTTCAAAGAAACTTTTTTCCATGAAAAAAATTCTCCCATTTCGGTTATTCTAAAAATTTTAAGCAGCTTTTATCCTGGCTGGATTCCTGATGTCCCACATGTCCAACACCTACAAATAAGTTAGCACATTTCATATTTACTCTAGCTTGCTAATTAAATAAATCTTTCTTGCATCTGAATGCACAAAGACAGCAATAGTCCTTTCTGGGCTTTGCAGAAGGGAGGCAGCATAATCCACTAAACCTGACCATGATTTGAAGCAACAACATGCTTAGACCCCAGACCAGACTCCAAAAAACATCTTTCAGTGAATGTTTACACAGCCTACAAGTGCTGTATTTCCATATTTTGGTTATTTGGACAGTGCTTGGACTCCACACTCCAGGCTTATCCTAGGCCCTGTGCAGGCAAAGAGATAAGGACAGTACTCACAACTCAACTTTCATTTAAAAATTAAGAGGCAATAATCCTTGGCCAGCAGTAGGTAATGGCAGTGAGCTGTCTACACAGAATGTTATTTTTCATGTTGCTTTGCAAAGGAACAGGCAGGAAGGGCATTGGCATTATCGTCCTGACATTAGGGGAATGAACAAGGAACAGGGAGCTGAAGGAATTAGTCTAAATGGGAAGTCGCTTGCGTGATCAGGAAGAGCCAGGACACTCTCTTAGCGTTCAGTCCATATTCTCAGATTGTTTCACTACCAGTACAATCTACTCGGACTAAAAATAAAAGTACATTTTTATTTCCACCAACAAAAAAGATGATTAATCTTGGGTGAACAGTTTCAACATCTATGATAATTTCTACATCAAAGAATATATTTAGAATCAGAGCAGAAACTTTTCCCATCAAATAGGATGCTCTGATTCAAGTGGGAATTAGTACTTGGAAAACCCTTATATCGTACTGCTCAGGAGGCTCAGACAGCCTTGAACTCTGGGCCACAAAGCTTGAGATGGGGGAAGTGCAGAAAACAGTAGAACATTGTCCCGTATTTGAAACAAGTTAAAGCTTTGAGAAATACTCTAGTCACAGGAAAAAAAAAACTTCTTCTATTTTATCATCACATCGATATTTTTTTTAACTGACCGTACTGTAGAAGGTGTTGTCTACTGACATTTGACAGAACAGAAGACATAATTTTATGGGCAAAGGAAAAGGGCCAGTAAATAGCTTCCCTATTCCTTTGCAGACAATATCTTTCTGTCACTCAGCAAGCCATTTTCCATTATCACTACCACAGTAATGTAGAACCTTTTTTACTCTTCACAAAGAATATTCATCATTTATAGATAACCTCTCAGTTGTTTCTATTCATCTCCTACTAACAAGATTCCCTCCAAATCTCCATTTATCTTGGGATTCATGAAACTTTCATGCCATTTTTTCTTGTCCAGAAAGACATCTGTTAACTTCCTGCACCAAAATGACAGAGACTGAGGAAAGTTCCTCCTCAAATAAGTTTCCCCAGTTCTTCAGCTCTGGCCTTTAAACTGTGAGGTTCTTCACTTGTGATGCATTTCACAGCATCAACTACTTTGGTTCAAATATCTGTTTCCTAGGAAAAGGAATATTGAGCTAGAGGAACATTTTCTTCCTACTATGGGAACGCCCTCAAAAGACCTCTTTATTCAGACCCTCCTTCTGTTAACGGAACCACTTTTAATTGCACTCTCCTTTTCCTGCCTTCCCTTAGAGCTCCCTTCTCCCAGGTTTCCCTCGCTTTTGGGTAAAAATTTAAAAGGTTTTCCTCAAAACACCTTCATATCACAGAAGCACTGTTCTTTTCTGGTATTGTCTTATTCCAAGTAGAGGACTGGCAGCCTGGACTTATTTCCACCCCTGCGACTGACATCATACAGTACTTAAGTGGTGATGAACTAGAAAAATTTAAATCTCTCTAGCCTGATATGGGTATGTTAATACATTCTTAATACTATCCTCTGTACAGAAGTAGAGTAAAAAAAACTGCCACTCTGTGCCAGGTGCCATTGGGAACTGAAAGCAGCCCTTCCCTAACTTTGCCTTATGACATTGTAAAGGTGTTTACACAGTGGTCATAGCAAAGCTCATTAGACAAGTCATTAGGTGAACCATTAGGTAAAACACTTACGTTGAAAATTTGTCCTTCCTTTGTTGCATTGATCTTGCCAAAGAACTTTTACATTTCAGCTTGTAAAAAAACCCACGTAGGCTGTTTTATATTTCCCAGAGACCCTCTGCATGAGGAAGTTAATTTTCAACATCTTTTTGCAAACAAAGGAGGCTCTTAACCTTTTAGCAGTCACATGTAACAAACTAGAGTGTTTTGTTGAGTACCAGACTCCCAGTAGCAGGCAACACACGCTAAAAGCAGACACAGCATCATACCTCCTGGTATACAATTTACACTCCCAGCAAACCTCGTTTGAGAAAATTTGAGAGCAGGAGTTTGAATTACCACCATCCGCTGTTTAAGAATTCTTGATGGATCTTACTTTTGTGACCATCTGCCTTTTGAAACCATCTATGTTTCTGGCCTTCAAAACACATTTTATGCAGCACGTAATTACGCTGCTGATGCTGCCATCAAAGTTATTTGCATTCAGACCTTCTGCATTATTTCATTTGGCCTTAAAGTTCTTGTACTGACCGAGAATATAATTCACAGATCTCTTTCCCAAATGACAATATTTAATTCCAAGCCCATCCCCTGTGCACATACAGTTAGGGCAATATTCTTCCCTGCGTTCATTACTTTCCTTTCACTAACATAGAATTATTTTACCACTTTCTTGTTCAGAAACTCAAAATGATGAAATCCTTCTGCAACAGTTTTAATTTTGTCTCTTTTTGTATCAAGTCTCAACTCTCTCCTCTCACTCACCCCTTTTCCATATTGTTATGAACATAAAGCTTCCCCCAGTGCACAAACTATTTTTTTAAACCATCTTTCACAACACATCACTTACATGAACATCAGCTATTTCTCAGTTCCTGGCTGAAACTAACCAAAAGCTTCTTTAGGAAGCTATATACCACAGTATCTATATCATTTCGCTTCACACATTCATTGGCTCATCTAAAATTTAAGACCTGTAACTTCTCCATGAAAGAACACTTTAAATCAGCAGACATACATTTTGATAACAAGTAGCAGCTCTTTTCCACTGGTTTGTGTTTTTAATGCTACAATCAGTAGTTCAATAATTTTGCATTTTCTTTCTTTTAGAAATCTTGATCATGCATCCCTGATATAGCCACTTGCAACTCACCCTCTTTTTAGAACTGTATCGGCACCCTTTTGGGAAGGGAAGGGTAGGCCTTCTTCTACTTCCCTCTTCCAGTAAAAGCAGCCTGTTCTTTCCAGTTCCAGTAAGAACACTCTGTTCTTTATCAAATAATAAAAACCTGTGTGGGAGAGAAAAAAACAACACAAATAAGGGTAGGACACAATAAATTAAAAGCAGCTAAGGACGCATGCCATAGAAAAGAAAAGCAAAGCAACACAGGTTTAAATGATGTCCTTATACTTTCATGCTGACTTTTGACAAGCTTTATGTAGAAATTTACTGTTTTGGTTTGGGTTTCTGATGGATTTTCTTGGGCTAGCTCTGGCTCTGATTCTTGACCAGGAAACAGCCATTTGCACTGTTCAAGAAAGGGCTGGAGGGCCCCATGCTGTTTCCAGAAAAAAAAAAAAGAAAAAGAAAAAAGAGAAGATAAACATATCATCGTGTCCTCGTAGCACTCATAACAAAGATAAGGAGTTTTAAACAGAGTCAACCTCTAACCCCTGGCAGGGAAAGCTTCCAGCTCAGCTCCAGCAGGAAGACTGAGCACTGCTACTGTGACAGAGAAAGATCCTAATACCCTTAGACCTGTTATTAGCACACATATACATCCAAATATGTTATCACTGGTTACGTTTAATTTCTTTTTCTCTCATTTCATAAGCTTTTTTCCAATGCTTGGTTAAACTTGCAAAATGACAACGAAGCTATTTGAAAAGCAACGAAAACTGTTAGCTAAGATTGATTGGTGGTGTTGGCATCAGGAGCTGGTTCACCCATTGACAAGATCTGGAATTCACTCAGACAGAACCAGGATGTTACGGTGAGCTAGAGGAGGTGACACCTCTTACTAACACAAAACAATCCCACCACAGCTCCTAACGATGATATTGTAGCATATGGGGAAAAAATACACAAAACCAGGAAGTTGTTCCCTAGGTACATTTCTTACAAACTATCCACCAGATGCAAATATATTTTTTTTTTTTTTTAGCTAAGCACATTAATCCTCAAAACAAACAAAGCTAAAGTTATAGGATCTGTATTAGCTATAGGGGTAAGACTGAAGTCATTGCTCAGTTGTAATTAACTGGATGACAGTTATGAATGGGACAAATCCAGAACCTGAGGTCTGACCCTGGTCACTGCTGTCTTCTTGCCTATCTTCCATCCACACCACTCCTTTAAAAGCACTAGTTCTGTTATCCTATGATAACCTGAATGCACACATAGCATAAGGGCTTTGAGGTAATCTTCCTCTTACAGGCTGATAACTAGAGTGCTAGTAAGTCATGGCAGGAGAGTGAGTATGTGAAAGAGAAATTTGTTTGGGTTTTTTTTGGGGGGTGGGGGGGTAGGGCGCGGGTGGTGAAGGGAGGTGGTGTTTTTCCCAACAGTGGTAGCTTACAGGTTTTTAGGTGGCAAAAATACTGCTGTTTGACTCCAGCAGTAGACACAAGCCTGGATTAAAATTAAGACCACTGAACTGAAGACATTTGTAAACATGGCTGTATTTAGGTTAGTGCAAGTATATCTAAATATCCTTTCTCTTCAGAACAAGAAAGATGGATTAGCTAGCTCTATGAGCATAGCTACATGAAAGAGAAAGGCAAGGAAGCAAAGGGAAATCTTTGGCTTTTGCTATGCCTTCACTCCTGGAGGGCTCCATAGCTCACAGAACAGTAACTGAAGTGAGTGGTACAGGCTTCTGGCTCTCTGATCACCAGAGAAAAAGATGAACACTTGAGAGAAACAAATTATATAAGCAATAAGAGCGCACGTAAAGTGATTTGGGAAAGGGCAGCTTTCTCTCTCGTCATTGCTGATGAAAACTGGCACTTGGCAGCTAGATGCTCTAGGCACTGCCTGGCAGATTTCAGAGAGCTGCGCCTTTGAAGGAACTGCAAACCTGTACTGAGTGACAACAATAATCAGGCAGAAGAGAGCATATATTACACCTTATCAAATCAGAGTGTGCTAATGGTTCCAGAGAGAGCCTCTAAAATAAAAAATATCCAGAGCATTAAGGTAAACAGTTCAAAAAGAATTAATGATAGTCATTAAAATGACTTGTAGCACACAGAGTCATTTGCTGTAGACACAGGCCACAATGAAACATTTAAGACAAAACTTAAAATTCAGGAAAAGATACGGATATGTCAAGTATCTAAGGATCTCTGACAGAATATTTCTGGTCTTAGGTGCAGCAACAGAAGTGCTACTGACAAGGGGACGTCCACCAGACCCTGCTTTTTCATCAGAGACCCACATATGTGCACACCTCAAAGCATCCATCAGAAGACAGCACTGAGCTGAGAGCAGCTGAGCTCAGCACCTCTTCATATTTTGGAGTGCATTCAAGGCAATGAGGTGGGCCCAGCCAAGCAGTATAAATCAAGGGTTTCTATTTCTGACAAACTCCAAAGGGCTAATTTCAGAAACAGTTATTTAGTTCTTAGCAAAGAACAAGTACCTGGCCCTTGCAAACGCCCTAGGAAGCCAGAAGATGCATTTATGTCAGAGGTAAGGAAGAACACTGCTACAGCGACCACACACCTATTGTTTCAATGATGGCTTCTTTTTCAATTCCCAGATATCTTGGAAATTCAACTTCAGATAGAATAGAATCATAGAATAGTTTGGGTTGGAAGGGACCTTTAAAGGTCATCTAGTCCAACCCTGCCACCATGAGCAGGGACATCTTCAACCAGATCAGGTTGCTCAGAGCCCCGTCCAACCTGAGTGAACGTTTCCAGGGATGGGGCACGTACCAACTCTCTGGGCAACATATGCCAGTGTTTCACCACACTCATTGTAAAAAATTTCTTCCTTATATCTATTTTAAATCTACCCTCTTTTAGTTTAAAACCATTAACCCCTTGTCCTATCACTACTGGCCCTACTAAAGCCTGTCCCCATCTTTCCTGTAGGCCTCCTTTAAGTGCTAAAAGGCTGCAATAAGGTCTCCCCAGATGCTTCTCTTCTCCAGGCTGAACAAACCCAACTCTCTCAGCCTGTCCTCTCAGGAGAGGTGCTCCAGCCCTCTGATCATCTTCGTGGCCCTCCTCTGGACTCACTCCAACAGGTCCATGTCATTCCTGTTCTGAGGACTCCAGAGCCAGATGCTGCAACTCCAGGTGGGGTCTCACCAGAGCAGAAGGGCAGAAACACCTCCCTCAACCTGCTAGTCATGCTGCTTTTCACGCAGCCCAGAATACAGTTGGGTCTCTGGGCTGCAAGTGCACGTTTTCAAGTCATGTCCAGCTTTTCACTCACCGGTACCCCCAATTCCTTCTTGGCAGGATTGCTCTCAATCCCTTCATCCCCCAACCTGTATTGACAGTGGGGATTGCCTCGACCTATGTGCAGGACCCCACACTTGGCCTTATTGAACCTCATGAGGTTTACACGAGCCCACTTCTTGAGCTTGTCCAAATTTGCTGAGGGTCCCACTCTCTATGTCATTGATGAAGATATGAAACAGTACTTGTCCCCATTATGGACCCTGAAGGACATGACTGAATGATAGTGATGTGATTTCCCCAAGCTCAGAGAGCATGTGGGAGGAACCACGTGGAATGGATCTGGGCAGCTCAGAAAGCTGCTGCTCAGCAAAGGTGGATTCTATCCAAGAAAAAGGGAATTAATAGACACTAGCCAAGGTCTCCTCAATCCCTCTGTAACAAGGCTATATCCTTTCCTATTTCTCTCTACTTGGGTTTTGTGGTTTCTTAGTCTTTCTGTAAATAATTCATAGAGGTCAATCATATTTCTAATATTTTTTCTAGCCATCTTATGTACTGTATATGTTACTACAGCACCCCCAAAAAATAAAAAGTCTAATTTGTAATGCAGTGTAGGGAAAGAGGAAAGAGGGAACACAGATTGAGGAAGCACAAATGTAGGACGTACCATATGAATAATGGATACCAAAAGGCACAAACTGGAGACCTGAGACCTGCACAACTCTCCTGGAAAGTTCAGCAATTTCCTTTCTTCCTTTTTACAGCAGTTGTAATAAATGCTTTGTATTCAAATATACATTAAAATGGTTTATTTTTCTTATCTTGAAACCATCTCTTCAAACAGTCACTTTGCAAAATCACAATCTCAGAAAATCTGCCTTTAAATTGGGAGCCAAGAAGCAATGGCAATACTCATCAGCACATTTCCAATTCAGTGGAGAGGCAACAGGAACATACTGTATTATCATTGCGGTTTCTTATTCTCTTATACTATAGTCTCAGCAGATTTATTCTATGTAACTCTCTTAGAAACAATCTTTCAATATAAGTGCTATTGTACAAAGGTGTTTGAAGGTAAAAGAGCGATGATGGAAAGTAGAGGTGTTTAGTCAAAGGAACATTAATTTGAAAATAATCACATTCTCTCCCATAACGATAGGTTGGCTTACATGCAGAGGCAGTTATGTGCAGGCAACACCCCAAACTTCTGTGCATTTATCAGCCAAGTTAAGCAGTCATATTCCTAATGAAAAAAGTGTGCTTATTCATGCTCTAAGAGCAAGCCAACTGTCCTATCTCATGGTAGAGCACATCATGCCCTGTGGTTAAGCAGCAAAAAGATTCCTGCGTTCACGATTTCCACTGCTTAGATTCAAAAACACATGAGGAGAAACAAACACCACCAAGGGCCAGACTAATCCCCTTAAAGAAGAAAATCCACTGAGATCAGCAGCTAAGCTAAGCAATTCCCTCCTATACCCACTGCTACAGAAAGATTTTTGAACCTGCTGTGAATGGAGGGCAGTTCGAGTGGGGGTGTCAGGGATTTACCCTTTTTATCTGTGCACCCAGTATGCATCAGAGGAGCATAACAGTGATGCAGACGAGAGCTGCCGCACAAATTTGTCCAGTAAAGCCTGACCACCCTGGGTTGTTGCTCACCGTCATACACTGTTGTGGCCTCATCCATGGGAATTGCTGGTCTGGGTCAGCCCCAGTTCAAATCAGCTCTTGCTTGGTTCGCTCCAGTGCTTCTGTTTTAGGGCTGCTGGCAGAGGGAGCAAGGCCAGCAAATGCAAGTGGATGGACACCTTCCCTGGTCTGAGCCTTTCTCTAATCTAAAGAGAAAGAGTTGATCAAGGCATCTTGCTCATTGCCACAAACTCAGCAGCTTCTCACCACTTAACTCACTTCCTTGCACACACCAGGATCACCACGCTAGGGCTAGCTTTGGGATTCCACCTGCACAGATGGAGAATTAATTCTTCCCTTCCCCATGAGTTTCTTGCTACAAATACCAACTCTTTTGGAATAAAGAAAAAAAAGGTCAGACTGCAGCTGACGGTACAGGCCTATCAGTCCTGATTTCTCAGACCGAATTAAAACAAGAGATAAGGGGAGGGTTTTTCAGTCAAGCTTTTTCTTGCTGTTTTGTAATCCTTAACACTAACGTCTAGCTGTGCTGTAGATAGTCAGGACTCCCACAACTTTTATTGGGTCTGATATTGCAAAATCTATGTACTACTTAGATCAGGAGATACAGGATCATAAAAGTCAACTTTATTGGAGAACGGAACACAAACATTTAGAGGTGTTTTGGGAAGAACAGCTTTTCAACATGACATAAACTAACAAGAAAAGTGAAATCAGTTACTATTTGTTTGTGCACTTTCCATTCTTCTATGACATGGGAGCTTTCCCATCTGTACTGTTTGCCTTTCTATTACCATACCAATGCTCTGAAAATTTCTTCATATCTAAGTGCAGAAAGAGTGGTCTCCTTGGCCCAGAGGTCCCCAAATATCTCTACAGGTTCATGGTCCTTCTCACATAGACATGAACTCTCTGGTTCCAAGTTAGCGTTTGATTTCTCTGTGCCTGATAAAACAACTGTGATACACAGCTCACTTCTACAACTGCATAGAAGAAACAGATCAAATGCACACATGGTCTCACAAAGATTCACCTTGGTTTTTCATTCCCTTTCAACTCCCTTGGTCCCTGCCACAATTTAAACAATCACATTGAAGAAAAAAAAAAAAAAGGATGGAGAGACATGGCACATTAATACAGCTTCTATAAAGCTCCTATTGATGTTCCTGTGTTCTACTCCAGTCTGGATTTCATTGTCAGTTTGCAGCTATTTTGTCACTTTCTTTACCCCCATTGCCTCCAAACTTTGCTGCAGAGAGTGACTTTTCTCTTCCTTACTTCACCTAATCATCCAGCCCCACCTTGTCCCAATAGCTTTTCTGTTTCTCAAGTAAGAAAATACCGTGCTTATCCAGCCTCACCACAGATTCCTGCAGTTTCAGTGAACACCACTGGTGCAGAGCAGTGACAGCTTTCCCCTTTGAGCCAGCCAGATTTTCAGTCCCTGTTCCCCCTTAACACTCAACACAAAGATGTGATTAAAGCTACTTGCAAGCAGTACCAGAAAAAGCAATACTTTTCTCAGCACTCTGTGCTGAGAGCACACCAGTTTTTGCCTGTAGAAATGGACTCTTGTGCTCTCTGCACCACAACACTTAACTACTTTCTAACATCTACAGATCAACTAGTCAGGTACCTACACAGTCTCAATTTCCACCCAAACACATGATCAGTTATTCACCAGTGAACACACTTAAAGAGAAAACAGTATAGCTTGAGTTCTGTTTAAAACCATGCCATTTAACTCTCAATTTAGCAAGCATTAGATTCAAATCACTTTCCAATTGTTAGCTCTTCTTATAGAGCTTTCAAGGCTCTCACATTATCCAAAGTTCAGATGAACAAGTCTGCAACTGAATTACCGCCTGCGCAAATCCCAGCATAGTCCCATCTCACATTTGACCTCTAGGTTTATGTTAAACTTATAAAATAGCTTTTTAAGATCAAAAAAAATGATTTTAAAGTGTAACTGCCTGTTGTGCCAAGTGCTGCCTACCAAATAAAATAAGTTACTTGTACTAAACAGTATTCTGAAGATGCATTTATAAATAAACATGAAAATATCAAAGCTATACTTAGATGTGTAGTTGCAAAACTTGTTCCTAAAGGTTATTAGCTTGTTGTTGACTTTTTGCTACTATTTACAAAATGCACAATGCACCAGCAGCATTAAGACTGCATAGTCCTAGATCTTAATGTTTAATGCATCGTTATAAATTATGCAGTTATTTATGAACTGGATGTGATCTTTATCAACAAAAACTGTTAGAAATTGATTTTTAAAATATTTCAGATGGGTCTTTATTGAATTTAATGACCGAAATTTGTTGGGGGATGGCACAGGGGCAGACAAGTTATAAAGACAGCTCCTGGCACTGGCCTAGACTCAGTATTGTTGCAAAGACGTCTTCGCTTCCTGGCTTTTATATAAGGTCTTCTTTGCCTTGTTGTATCTCTTGGAGCCTCCGCTCTCCTGTCCCTTCTCTCTGCCTTCAATCGTGCATTTATCTGCCTTTTAAACAAACGTCCTTGAAAATTTCCCCACAGATTGACTCTAGACACTGGGCTTCCCTGGTAATAGTATCTAAGCCCAGCCTGGGAAGCTACTGTCACTGTACACTGATCCTGGTCAGTTTTCCAACAACATTGACATTGAATTAACTTGTCCTTGATCACATTTCTCATTTCCCTGAAAGTTTTGGAGCTTAGAATTGTAAAGTACTAAAATAAAGCAAGGCAATAGAAAATGTGGTGCTGCAAGCAGAAGGAGAATGGATTCACATTAGAAGAAATTAGCAACTAATAATTAATTCCAATTTGCAAAGCTATTCAGGAAGATGCACTATAATAAATACCACCTCTTCTATCTAGAGAGCACAGAGACAAAAGAAATCTTCAGTCACTATTGGGTAATGTTTAGTATTAACATGTTAAATATGTTATTGTGATCAATGTCACAATAGGCTTGCAATACTCACCATTCCAAAGTCATTCATTACAACCTCTATCAGACGTGTTTTCACTTACGTTAGCATTCCAGTGCATTAAACCTCTTCTGAAACCTCTTCTTAGCTAACGTCAAAGTTAAAGCTCTGCAACTGACTGTCAAGACAGTTTTCCTAATCACGCAGAACACTTTGGCCACTCAAAAGGTTAGGTTCAGACAATGTAACAAAGATGTATCACCTGGAACATATGACTGGGAGTCTTCTAGACTAGCCTTAACACCCTTTAGGAAATTTACACCAATTGAAAACCATTTATTTCATGTTTACATGGAACAATGCAGTAAATGGTTAGAAAATAGCTGCCATAAACTCCAGGTAGTTTCACACTGTTAGTGGCAGAGCAATTTAGTCCATGCAATGCATCAACCAGAAGCAACTATAATGCTTCCAGTACCAAACATACCTCCCTTAGAACTAGATTAAGCCCCCTGTGTGTTTCTCCATACTTTCAACCCTGGAAACTCCAGTGAAAGTAGGGATATGCTTTATAAGCGAGACATGGAGTCTTCAGTACAGAGGCACCTACCTTAATATCAGATCTTAGCAGAGATAAAGCACTGTGGTTTTTTACATTGATGTAGTCAGCTGAGATCCATCTTATTTGAGCTAAATAGAGATCAGTTATTAGGAATGGCTATTTAACTTCACTTAAGACATTGTTACATGGGGCTTAATTACTGAAATGAGAGGGACACAAATTCACAGTGTATTTGCTACTCCTTGGCTGATCTGTTGTGCATGGAAAAGGCAGGGTAGAATTCATTTCACCCTAAAAGTTAGGCAGTTTGTCTAACCTTGCCATATAGGTTCCTTTAACCACCTATAAAACACACCTCCAAAATCAGGTTACCTTTTAGACATTTACAGTGCTAGAGTTCAGGTGGGCTTCACCTCACCTAAGCATCAGGCTGCTTACAATACTTCCAAAGCTTCACCACAGGCAGCACTGGATCAAACTGAAACCCTTCTATGAGTATAAGGAAGCTTTGTATTTAAGACAATATACCCACCATTTGTATTTAAGACAATATAACTAATATTAAAACAAATACACCACCACCACCCCCCATCTGTTATTTTTTTCTTTTAGTTTGAATAATAAAAACAGGCTGTTCAAGTTCCACGTTTCATCCTGTTTCTTACTTTGGCCTTCCCAAGCACAAATACAATGGCTAGAAACAGTGTAATAACTTTCAGCAACATTTAAAAGCGTGTTTCGGTGAGTATTAGGCAGTTTAAAAGCTGGAAGCACAGCCTGTTTAAAACAGATATTTTCACTTTTCCCCAGAAAAGCTTTCCAAATTACAATAAGTATAAAACAAATAGGCACTACAGAAGTGTAACAGATCCTAAAGGAACAGTTATAACAACCTGCAGAATTTGTAGATAGTATAATCTTATTCTGTAACTTTTCCTAAAACCACTAAGAAGAATTGAGGGAATAATTATATCCCAGAGATTTTCAGAGTTAGCAGCAGACTGTTAAATTTTACATGACAGCAGGAACCTGTTATAAATTAACATATTTCACCAACTCCTACTGGTCTTTTCTGTAAGAACAGGTAAGCTTATAAGTAACTGATTTTTCAGCTTTTCTAAAGAGACCAAAAACACGTTTATCATGGCTAAGTACAACATTGTTTCTATTTACCTGTGTTTGATTTTCTGGTACTATATGCCATCCCATTACACAATCCATACAATTACATTTTGATCTAGCTTCATGTTCTGAAGCATGTTTTGTGAACGCTACTGCAGAAGTATTAGCTCACACAGACCAGCAAGTAGCCTCTGATACACAGTAAGACATTACATGATGAATCAATTAAGGCATTGAGGCATGAGGCTATTACCAAAGAGAGAAATTAAGATGCAGGGCAAGGGAGACAAAGATGTATCGTACGATCAGATTTGAAGAGATGTAAAGCTAATGAAGCAGAGACACAGAAGAAAGCTAGAATGCTTTCAGTACTATGGTGTTGATTAAATATTGTACTGAACATAAGAACAATTTGGTGCTTTTCTTTTTCTGGGATGGCATTCCCATCACAATTAAGCTGAAAAGATAAATGCTCCAATGCTTCACAGATGCTAGGTGTTGCTCACCCAGAGAATTCCTCTGACTAGTGAAAGCAAAGCTCAACTTCAAGCCCTGATTCCATGAGAGGCACCATAGGGTTCAACAGCCTTCAATGCTCTTGGCATTGGCAGAGCCTCAGTAATGCCAGTGGGATCCTAGGAGAAAACAGAGATTCCCAGACAGGAACAGCTATGTGCTTCCAACAGGGAAGGTATCTTCTGACACAGCCCAATCTAAATATTTGACTCAATCTGCTATTAAATCTACAAAGAAGTGATGCATTAAGTTTTCAGTTTGGCTTTGGTTAGGAGATCAATCCTGTGCAATCCCAAAATAATTTCTTACATGAGTTGAGAACAACTGCTGAAGTGTTATGCCACTCAGAAGTAGAAAGATGAGCCAATTCCAGCCAAGCAGATGCCTACTCTGTTCTCTATGGATTATTTTATTACCTTCATTAAAGAAACACTTCCCACTAGTGAATTACATGATGAAATTAACATCTGTTATGTGTAAAGGAGGGAGATGTGTTCTCCCCTCTTCTTCTTGGAACACTCCCCCCACCCCCTACAAAAAAAAAACCCTAACCTTAACTCTGTCCTGATAGAAACTTAAGAGCAAGGACAGGTATAAACACAACATCCAGTGCCATCAAAAGTGTCCCTGTTAAGGACACTCTACTCTAAAAAGCATCTTTCATAACATATGCTGGATATAGAGTGACACCAAAAAAACCTTCAGCCAGGAAGAAAGAAACAATGCTAGGAACAGCATGAGGCAACCCACCCTTAAATGAGCAGGAGCTCACATAGGCTTTAGGTCAGCAAGCTTCAGAGAAGAAAATTTGAATTCCATTATCTTTAATGTTCTGTTTCTATTTTAATCTATACCTAAGCTGCCGAACCTGTTTGGCAGACAGACAACCTCAACTCAGAGGTTTTTGTATCTCCTGTCCTTTAAGGACATTACTTGGCTTGATTTCAAGCATTCCACTTTCAGTGGAAAGGTCAGAGCATCTAGTGACATAATTACTGCAGGTATGTAGAGATCTACACACTTCACTGGCAAAGTTTCAGTGAAGTGAAGTAGACATAATAGCAATTACACGCCTAGTAAGTCTACAACTAGGCTTTGCAAACTATGTATCTCTAGTCCAGCCATTGGTAGTATCAGCAAATACTGACAGCTCAGACAACACCTGCATGCTGCATACCTTTAACCTTCACTCACTGATCATTCTTAGTTCACATACCAAGCTGAGGAATCCATAATCTGAAAACTAACTTTTGTTTCAAGAACAAAAACAGTCATTTTTCAAGAACTGTTTGGAGGAAAGTGTTTGATCTGAATGACCAAGTAATTCAGTACAACATCCCCCATAGCATCTCAAGAATTTGAAAATCAAGTACTGACAGCTGTTGGGATGCTTCAACAACCACTGAGGCTCTACCATTTGTTTAGACCATCCCAAGACTTGATGCTCTGACCATAAACCAGCTCCGGTGCTGCACCTTGGAGAGAAGCTTGGGAAGATGACACATCAGTACCATTTCAGTTCGCTCTCACTACATCAGTTTCTATATAATGCAGGGGAAGACAGTGTATGCAGTGGGTATCACACAGCTCGAAGCTTCCGGCAGAAACTGCTCACCTGTGCTCTTTGCTCAGGGGAAATCCTCCCCAACACATACATATCACAAGCCCTGTCAAAAGGAAACAGGCAGAAGCTGACCTGCTGCGATAGGTACACAATCAAATTCCAGGTACAAGGCTTTAAGACTTAAGAAGCAGAAATAAAGAGGCTTTTAACTGAAACAGAAGTAACAAATCTAAATACTTAAAGGGTGGGTGTCAGGAGGATGGGGCCAGGCTCTTTTCAGTGGTGCCCGGGGACAGGACAAGAGGTAACGGTCACAAACTTGAGCATAGGAAGTTCCACCTAAACACGAGGAGGAACTTCTTTACCCTGAGGGTGGCAGAGCACTGGAACAGGCTGCCCAGAGAGGTGGTGGAATCTCCAACTCTGGAGACATTCAAAACCCTCCTGGACGCGTTCCTGTGCAACCTGCTCTAAGATGACCCTGCTCTGGCAGGGGGGTTGGAGTAGATGATCTCCAGAGGTCCCTTCCAATCCTACGATTCTATGATTTCAGTTGAAAAGGACCTACAAAGATCATCTAGTCCTGACCAATTCTGGGTCAACCAAAAGTTAAAGCACATTACCAAGGGCATTGTCGATTAAACACTGACGGGCTTGGGGCATCAACCACCTCTTTAAGGAAGCCTGTTCTAGTGTACCATAGGTCTGCTTTTATTCTTCAGCTGTAATAATTTTTATACCAGCATTTTTCAGTGGGCTCATATTTCCTACAGAAGCACAAACAACTAATGCTTATTCAGCCCGATTTGGCTCTTCCTAGTGAAGTTTCTTCAGCTTCAGGGTAAAGCAGAGCTGTACTGACTCTGGGCTGGTCCTTTTTGACCTTCCTCCAAAGGGTGTCTGAGCAGGTAAATGTACCAGCTTTCATAGTGATATAGAGCGCTTTCAAAGCACAGGTTTCTGATCACCCAAAGCCTCCAATTTGATGTCCCTCATTTCTGCAAGCCCTGCCCTGCTGCTCCATATATTTCTGTCAATTCACACAGATAACTGAAATGCTACTGTCTTGAGGCACACGCACCTGAGCAAAATTAACAGTGGCAGCAAGCAAATAGTGGATGAGCAGCAGTTTACAGTCAATGAACCAGCAAATTGCTGTCTGTTGAGAAGGTGCTTTCCTTTCCCCATGATGGATACCACAGCTTCATTAGGAAGCCACACGCTCCAGCTTTGTTTCACAGCCCACAGATGTTCTGCTTGAACTCTAATTAGCTCCCATCAATCTGCAGTTCAAACAGCTGTGGTAAATAGGATTGCTGCTCAAGTTAACAGGCTTCTGCTGGCTACTGAACTCTCCTCAGAAGGCTCCCCCTCCCTTGTTAAATGCTTAATGGTTCCCAGCATTGTTTTCCCTTGTTAAGATCTTAGAGGAATAACAATTCAGAAGATTTGGAGTTCATTGCACAGCAAATGCATATAGTAGAACCTCAAAGAGTTCGCCAAAACAGAACTGACACTTTCTAGTGAGGTCTGAGTCCATGTTTTACACCTTCACAGTTAATCTTCTCAGAGCAGTCCCCCACGATAAATTTGTAGGCATCTAACATAACATTAGCTTGCAATAGATGACAAGTAATGAGAGAAACACACTGACTTCTACCTGCAGTGTGATGTTTGGGCCCTCCTCTTCCTGGTGTGACAAGAGGAGGAACCAAGCATGCAGATCGCTATCACACAGTGGCCTGAACACAGAGATACAGCTAGAAAAATATCACAAGTTGTCCACTTGAGATCACTGTAAGCAGCACAAGGCTGGTGCGCCATTTACCCTACCTGGTTGCTGTAAAAAATCCAATCCAGAAGAGGGGTTTTTACACTTAAGCCATCTCATCAGGGTCTCCCACAAGCAGATGATGCTGCCTGCTCTTACCACCTCTGCTACTGGTGCTTCTCAGCAAGACACACAACAAGCAAAGAACTTCACAACAGTGCTCCCATTAAACATGGGGGCGGACAAATCCTGGGCAGTCTCTCATTTGTCCATGCATTTGTTCTGTGGCACATATCAAAGTTTCATCGATAGTGGTCTCCAGGCTTCTGCTGTGTTGCCTGCAGCATGCTGCACACTTTTGTCCAAATTTCCTGTGTCTGAAAGCAATAATAGAAGGCCTGCAAGACCTTTACTGGACAACCAGTAAAACCAATAATGCAGAGAGAATGTAATCCAGCTGGTCATGGATGCTTCCTTTGGTTTGGTAGGTCAGGAGGCTTTGTTTCCTTTAATGTTTCCTTTCTTGGCAATTCTAAAGTCATTGGAAGTAGTTTAGAGAGCTGTAGAAATAATGCATGAAATTTCAGCTCATCCCTGGAGATGTTATAGCATGCTTTTCTGTAGCAATACTAACATACCAAATGTAAGCCAACAACTGTCAGCTTTAGTTTCAGTGAAACTGTGCAGGGTTTAGAAAATCAGGGTTGCAGACCCTGATCTGCAACCAGAGCTTATGTAAGAGTCAGGCACATTTACTCACTTGAAGATAATGTTTAATTAATCCCACAAATCAGAGGTAATTTTGAGAAGTACCTATTTCCAAACCAGCCAATGCATCTTATAAACACAGAGAGTGTAATTTTCTTTACCATCTTCACCATTTTTCTCTGGCAGAGGCGATAGAGGGGGCTGCTCAGGGAAAGAAGAGCTGTCAGCATTGTACAAACACAAAAGATAAACCCTGCTCTGAAAAGAACACGCTATACTTGACAAAAGGCAAAGACAAAACAACAAGGTAACTATTCAAAGAGCAGAACTTAAACACATGAAGTGAGCTCATTTGTTAGACAAGTAATTACTAGACCAATCAGAGTATTTCATGAATTGCACTGCCCTGTGAGTATACAATTTGCTTCTAAATTATAAGGTCTGTAGTGAGGACATGTTTGCCTAGCCCTTTCCCACCTATTGAGCAGTGTTGTATACACTTTTGATACTTTACAAATGAATAAGGAATAGTGATGAAGCCGTGTTATTTCCTGCTCTCATTAGGATAGCAAAAGCAGTGGAAATAAAGAGCTTTTTATTCTGCCTCCCCACCCCTCAATCCCAAACTCCTGCCATCTACTTGGCTGTCACTCTAGAGGAGGCTGTAGGCATTTCTACCAGAAGGAAAAAAAAAAAAAAAAGAAAAATCCATAGGAGACATAATCAACCCTAAAAGAGTAATTAAACTACTTGGAGTTCGATTGTACAGTTGCTTCTCACTGATTAGATGTGTTTGGAAAAGAGCTAAATTAGATGGGACTAATTTAGTTTATTAAAGAATACAAGCATTCCTGAGTGAAATGCTAGTTTACATCTATGATTGCTCAGAGCACTCAGAAAAGCACATATATGCCTTAATACCCATAGATTATGTTTTCTAGTGATTGCTATAATGGTGGTGGGAAAATAGGCACTAACCTACATTCTTATAGCGGAATCAATAACGATGTGCAACATTACCATAATGATATTGCACCAAATAAGTGGAACCTTCACGGTTCCTATGTGAATTTACATGCTCCATAGCACCTACAGCTTATAGCATAGAAAACGTTAATCATTTACTTCAGGTAGAGTGCACAGGAACAAAAGCTTTATTTCCTAAGAATATAGTTTGTGTAGGCTCTGCGCTTCCATTTAGTTGCCTTTTCAAGCATCTTGAAATGCTTAAAATTGAAGTGAATTAGGACATCGTGTTTTGATAAGATTAAAATGTTTTGTTGAAATACCATTTAATTTTTTTGAAAAATAAAAGGTCATATTGGAAAACGCGAACTTTCCAAACTGGAATTTCACCAAACACATGTTTCTCTGTGCTTCTTCCCCCCTCATCCCCCCCCAACCCCCCAAGAATGGCATTTGGCAACACAAATGCGTTCTCTCCAAGAGCTTCCAGATAGCTTACGCTTCAAGGATTTTTTTCCAATGCCACCAGGTGAATGGTTTTCTAGTAAGATCCAGCTGCCAGCACAGCCACAGGCTTGGCGGGGGGGCGGTGGTAACTCCACAGTTCCAGTAGCTTTGCAGCCAGCCAGCAGTCATTTGCAGGAATAAAGTTAAACTTTGGAAATTCTTGGGGTCTTACTTTGTTTCCACCAGGATCCATAAGACAGGAATTTTAGCAGCATAGGAATATTTTTCAGAAATCAGCCTGAACGTCTTCCAGTAGCTTCTCTGCAGACCCAGAAGCCCGAGATCAATGAAACACTCAGACACTTTGCCAAGCAACAGCTTTGGAAAACATAGCCTTAAGTGAAATCTCTGAACTGTAAAAACATGTCAAAAAGCATAGAAAGAATTTTGCTTGTAAACATTTTAATCATACCATAGAAATCTACTCAAGAATATCTTCATTGGAGTCTGACTTCAACTAATATACAAGCTCAGTTCTGTGCATTGCTACCCCCACAAGTCTGACACAGCCCATTAACCACCTAATACATTAGAAACACACTTTTCTTGTATCCAGCTAGAGCTGCAATGTGTTTTTGCTAGCAATAAGCTTGCTGTGTGTTCACTTTTAAACATACCAGAAGATTGAGCATTGAGAGAAGATTAAACATACCTGAGCAGAGTGGTAATTTTACTACAGCTTCTCAATAACAGGACTACTAAAATTAAATGCCCTTACCAGAAATTCTTGCTACACTCACATGAAGGCAGCAAGTAATTTCTATACTCTTACCATTAATTTCGTATCACCTCATCTTCCTGGTCACAATTTCTATTAAGCAGCATGGCCTTGGGAGGCACAGCAAGCCCCCGGTAAATACCTTATTGCGAGACATAACCTCTGTGGGGTTTTGAACCAGTATGTTCCTCAGAGGTAATCCTCATGATTTTCAAGAATTTGTTTTTCTGAGGATTGTGCCAGCCCTTTGCTGTCAGAACAGGCCCTCAATAAAATACAAGCAGCATTTCAATACTCTAAAGAAACCTCTAGTCTCTGTACAAGCGTCAGGAACAACCACTCATTAACATCTTCATCCCAGCCTTCAAAAGGCCAGATGTACAAAGACATTTTAATCCTTTTAGTGGGACACTTGCCTACAAAGTAAACACTTTCAGGTATCTCAAGTTTTGGAATGTCTTTGCATCTCACAAGGTGACAGCATCAGGCAGGAAGATTCATATTCCTACACCGTTAGTGACAAGCATGATCAAAAGCTCACAAAAACGAACTTGTAAGAGTCATTCTAACTCACGTTATCAGGTCTTCCAATTCCATTCAACTTTGACTTATAAAGATCATCGCTAAAATTTCTCCATCTAGAAGCCCACGTTCTCTGGTCGGACCATATGCTAGTAGAAAAAAAAAATTGGAATTAATGATGTCCTTATCACCATAGTTTGAATTCCAAAGGAATTTTGTTGCTAAGGGTACGGATATATTGATAGGGATTTTCATAGGAAAACTTGCGGTTTTCAGCTGCATAAACACAAAATCTCACCTTTTAAATCATTGAGTTTTCCTAGAAAGTTGGTTGAATCATTACTATCAAAAAGCTATGCCTTATTCTCAGTCTGATAAACATCTGTAAAGTGTAAGTTACAGAGATCCAGAGCTGGTAAACAGAAAGACAAACTGTTTATTTTCATGGAATCACGGAATCTTCAGAGTTGGAAGGGACCTCTAGAGATCATCTAGTCCAACTCCCCTGCTAGAGCAGGGTTGCCTAAAGCACATCCCTCAGGGCTGCATCCAGGCGGGTCTTGAAAATCTCCAGAGAAGGGGACTCCACAACCTCCCTGGGCAGCCTGTTCCAGTGCTCTGTCACCCTCACTGTAAAGAAGTTTTTCCGTGTATTTGAACGGAACTTCCTATGTTCTAGCTTGTGCCCATTGCCCCTTGTCCTGTCGCTGGGAACCATTGAAAAGAGCCTGGCTCCGTCCTCCTTAAACCCACTCTTTAGATACTTGTAAACATTAATCAGGTCCCCCCTCAGACTTCTCTTCTCCAGGCTAAAGAGTCCCAGCTCTTTCAGCCTTTCCTCATAAGGGAGGTGCTCCAGTCCCTCAATCATCTTGGTTGCCCTTCGCTGGACTCGCTCCAGTAGTTCCCTGTCCCTCTTGAACTGGGGAGCCCAGTTCACCTTCTTTTCTTTTTTACACACTAAAAAATGCCACTTCAGGGAAGAAACACTGAACAGAAGTATTACTAAGTTGGCTTTTTTGTTGTTGTTGGGTTTTTTTGTGTTTTTTTTTGGTTGGTTGGTTTTTTACATAAGAGGTCACTTCAAATAGAGACTAGCCTAGGTGTCTTCTGCAGCTTGCAGCTGAAGGAGCACTGGAGCAATCCCTGGCTGTTTTCACTAGATGCATAGAAAAGCAGCATTAAACTATGAGCATGCAAACTGCTGATAAAATGGATTAACTTGTAAAAGGCTCATTTCTGCAAAATCGTGTTGCTTGCTGTTGAACTCTTTGTGTGTCTGCCAAGTCTAGTCTCACCTTCAGACCAAACATTTCAACTTTTTCCTCCCTGCAGCAAAGAGGAAGGGGACACAATAGTTTGGGCTTTCTGTTATTCAGTCTTCTATCTATTACTGAGCCAATCACAAGTTTATTCCTTGTCTTTTTACTGCAGCCTCAAAGCGCATCACAGCTACTAAAAATACACTGTTTTGCAAAAACAGCCACAGAATTGATGGAGTGGTTACAAGTTGCAGGAACAAGAAACTGAATCCAGATGTCTTAGATCAGTATACCCAGTATTTTGCTTCCAAGAACACCTCAATTTTCCGTTCCATATCTGTTCTCTTCTTACCATGGTAAAACTACAATCTTGCCATCTTCTCTAATGCTAGCTTATGTGAGAGAAGGATGGGCTCCAGAGGATTGGGCATCTGTTTTACCAACTCTGGAAGGACTACAGCTAGTCTTTACAGCAATATTAGGACACAGCTGCTGTAAGGTTAGAGTCCAGAAGAGTAATAGGGTTGAGGCAACACAAATATTTTGTCATAACATGGACTCAACAGCTCCACATCTAGCAACCACTGTACAGCAGCTTTATCACATCAACTGAGAAATGCGGCATGGGCTGACGGCTCTGAGCAATGGGATGAAGCAAAACACATTTCATCTGCTTCCCTAAAAAGCTACAGGAGGATTATAAATTGAAATTTACCAGCTTCAAAATCACCTAGAAAATCCCACACATCACATGCCTTCTGGAGACTACTGGTGGAATTCAGAACTTGAGCTCACTTGAGGCCCTCACTTGAGGGTGAGGAAAACTCAGAGCTTTCACTCTGAGCATATTCCACTTCAGAGCTCCAATGCCTGCACTGAAACCCAATTTAATCCTCACGTTACCTACTCTCATCCATTATGAGACCTTTAGTGTTCTGCAGGTGTCCCAGTTCGGGGTGGAGCATGGCCAACTCTCTGCTCAGTGACAGGCCCGGGCTCACGCTCGTTGCCATGGCAACCAGGGTCAGCTGACCCAGGTGTTTAACCTTGGGGGTCACACCTATGGGGGGGCGGGGACAGGTCAGGTGACCCAAATTGACCAATCGGGTGTTGCGTCCTATCCACCGTGCTCAGTATAAAAGCTGAGGGAGCAGAGGCCCAGCTCCTTTCCAGTTGCTCGGGTGGTTCTGCAGTGGCTGCGGTCTGAGGAGGACCCTGTCTGTCCATCTGCCTTTAATCCCACTCAGTGTGTTCCAGTTCCCATCTGTCACCGAGTCCAGTCTGCAACTTCCCCAGTGCCTGCCAGTGACATCTCCCTGGGAACTCGATATGGTTTTGTGTACATTTGTATATATTGTATCTATTTCATTATTTCCTTTTATTATTAGTATTTCATTAGTTTAGGGGTTTTTTTCTAAACTCATAAATCTCTTCATCTCTCTTCTTACTCTCCTTGGAGCAAGAGGTAGGGGAGAGCATTTGTCATATTGTCATTGGCCAACCTGGCCTAAAACTGCAACAGCAGGTTATCCAGTCTTGTTTGAAAAAACTTACTTTCTCTACCATTGCAAGCTCATGACCCACAATAGGAACATTCCCTTGGATCACGCTTACGATTACACAAACATTTCATAGCTATTCCCAGTTTTGATGTTGGGAAAAAAAAAAAACAAACACAAACCAAAAAAACCACCACAACTTAGCAAAGAGATCCATTACCATTCTCTTCCTGCCAAACCTCATTGAGAAGGACTAATCTAGTGTTGCTTCATCTGTTTCTGATCCATGTTACGCACCTCTAGCCCATCATACAGTTCAATGTAGAAGGCTGTGCCAGGGAGCAAATAGATTTGCAACCGTAGAAGACTGCATAACTCCTAGAAGAAACACCCATTACCATCTCCTGGAAAAGCAGGCCTCTCTAAAAATTTGTATCATCACAGAGACTTTTGTTGAAACTACATTTGCAAAACTTTCACGTTTAGAACCAATTCAACATGAACTGGTTTCTGTATCAAGAGATCGGCCACAAGTGAACTCTGGTGATTCGGTAGAGGTTTTCAATACAGACTTAAACTTGTTTTCCCCACAATGATTTGATAGGAACATGAACAAGTATGAACAATGTCTTACCAAGAACACTTATATTAAAAAAAAAGAAAAATATCAGGTAGCAGTAGTTTTCCACTAAGCCTGCGACTCTAGCAGTTGCGAAGGATAGCGCAGCCTAGACCAATTTTTTTTTTTTTGGTTAATATATTTCAAGTTTACATAGCATTAGAGTAGATGCAAAAAAGTAGCATCTGGCAAGAGCAATGCAAAAATGGAACTGCAGTCAGAGATAGGTGCACCCTCTCCCCTCAGTGCTACAAGTGCCAGGCTCCCCAGGCACAGAGATGTCTCACCTCTGCAGCACCCAGCCGGGCATGACTTCCAGAGGAGCAGTCCTGTTTAGCTTTGCTGATTCTCAAACTGAAGAGTGTAGCTATGTATCTTCTTGCAGCACATGATGTAGATTCATTGGGTTTCCTCCCATCGCTATTCATGCCAGCTTCTGCACAATACAGTTGAAAGGCTGGTGGTAATGCTTAACAGAGCAAAGGGGGATGTGCGGCCAAAGAGGGGGAAAAAAAAACAAAACTAAACACCAAGACCGATGGTGATACAGCCCCTAGCTTATTATGATTAGAGTATGATGAAAATGAGTAGTGAAAACCCCACATGGGAGAGGCAAGCACACCAGTGCAGGGAACCGTAGGCTAACTCCAGCTGACCTGGATCCAGAGCGGGAAGCAGCAGGCTAGTATTGGTGCCAGGCTGCAGAGCAAACATATGGGCATCATCTCACCAGTGCCAGAGAAGCAATTTGGCAGGCTACCATTACCATGCATTCATTACCATCTGCCACCTGCAGATCATCCCTCCTTTCCATTTACACCACACTGGTGCTCATTAAAAGTTTTCCTAGTCCTTGTCATTACAACTAGCTGACCAATACTGCTGCTGACAGTGGTTTGAGCTAAATCAGGCCTCAGTGTGAGCCCTAGCAGCTGTGGAGATGGTAGTTGCTCTGAGACCACTGCTAGGGATACTATTTTTTTAAACCAATTTGCTTTGAATCATTAAAGAACTATACTTTCCTGACATACTGCAGAATTAGGAATTAGCAGAATTTTGGAATTAGGAAGTAGCAAAACTAACCTACTTAATAGTGGTTAGCTGTCATTTTTTTCTACTTTTAGACTTCTCATATCTCTCTCTTCTCCCAAGACACACCAGTTTGGACTCCGTTGAAAAACAATGATCTGAAGGGTTCTCTTTGCATCTCCTGGTTTGATTAGAATTACTCCTTATAACAAAAACATGATTTTGTCTTCTGTCAAAACTTTTCCAAAAGGTTTGCTATCACCAAATTCCACCTACCCTTCCCACCATTCCCCCCCCCACAAAGTGTACATAACAAGCCCGATAAGATTAAATAAAGAAGTAACCCCCATTCACATCTCTAGTAGGCTTACCACTATTGGTAAAATAAGAGTGATGGTGCATACACGATTAAAACTGTATAGTAAGAAGAGTCAGAAAGAAACATCAAAAATAAGTTCATAACCCACAAAAACCTCTTAGGAAGGGAATGAACAAATCAACTAAACTGTGCTAGAACAAAATTGTAACTAAGTAAATTTAAGTTGTTATATAACACCAGGGAAGTCTCAGCTGCAGAAAAATAGTCTTGCTCATTTATTCTATCCCTTTATCAGAGTGATCTTCAGGAGGGCTGACAGCTCTGCAGTTCCTCCACTTCCATAGTGCTTTAAATTTATGCCCACCTCATTAAGACCCTATGGGGCCTTCCTTTTAAGCTCTTCTTGTTTTAAGCCTTGGCTTCACACAGCTTCCAACCAGACTGCAATTTTTTATTGTAGACAATGTTCTTTTGAAAGCTGTAACACATTGGTATGTAGATACATACAAGCTTTTTGCCATCTACATAGTGCAAGTTGGAAGGAACCCACTAGAACACAGATAGGAAAGTAAATTACCTTCATTACAAGCGAACAATCCTTCTCGGCAGTTCCACCACAGCCCCCAACTTGGTTTCTTCCACCCCTCCACCAATCTTAGAAGTTACAGTGCTTTGTCTGCCCTGTTTGTTTCTGGTTATCTTTTCACTACTACTTCTTTGCCCTAGGTACAGCGTGTCTTTCAAATTTGACAGTATATTCTGCCTTTAAAGAGCCTTGAAGATAGGCTTGCCTTTTTCCTCAATTTCTGTTAGCCAAACTGATACAACTATTAACATGTCTTTACAGACTTTGTCACAAAACATCCTTAAGGTACAACTACCACCAGTGGGAGCAGGGGGAACAATAAGAAATCAAGGTTTCAATTCCTGTTTCACTTATTCTCCACTCTTATTTTAAGGATCAACTCTAGGTGAGGTCATACAAGAAACAGACTTCAATAACTTGGACCCAAGGACTTCCCGCAGTGGTAGATCAAAGACTTCCAAAGTTACATTCATGGTTTTCCATAAACACTTTCTAGGAAGTTATCTGTGTTGGAGAGAAGCTTAGCAACAAGGGCTAAAAACCTTTACCAAGTTTGGAACCTAGAAACATAACTAAAACTACAGATTAAACCTGGCTCTACCTGTCCTACAAAAACCAATTCTACTGCATCTTGGAATTGACTAAATCAGGGCCATCACCCTCACATGCGGGAACAGAAAAATCACTCCATTAAGATTAATAGTGGATAAATGAGTGAAAAAACAAAAGCAGTAGTGAGATGGTTGCTTAAACTCAGAGAGCCCTCATCTGAGCAGAGCTCCAGAAGCTTGAAATTCCTTCCTTTCACTTGGTTATTAAAAACTTGTTTTCCTCAAATTCTTCCAGGTGAATTCTTTGCCTCCTACATATATCAAAGGATACTTTCTATGGTGGTAAGCCATGAATAAGTATAATTTACATCAAGAAAGTACTGCATCTGCTCTTTTACCTAGTTTCACCCACACCTAAATTGCAATATAACTCTTTCAAGGAGCCACAAGCCTCCATGGCAATCGTTCCTTGAGTTTTAAACTGGGAACTACAGAGGAGGGAAAGAGTTACCAGCAGCCCTGTGAAGGAGTGATGGACAGAGTTGGCAAGCAAAGGGTTTGGGGTGACAGAAATGAGAGGGAACACTAAACAAAACAGGGCTTAAGCATTTGTTACCTCCAAAAATCTTCACATAAGCAAGGAAGCGCTTCTATAAATACCTAAGTAGCAAAATTAAGATTTGGGTAAATTTGGTCCCATTGCTGAATGAGGAGGGGATCTGTTGATACAGGATGTAGAAAAGACTGAGCTACCAAAAGCATTCTTTACTTCACTATTGAGTATCATGACTGTGCTCCTGAGTACCTGTGTTAATTGAATGGATAAAGAAAAATAATTCCAATTTCACAAAATCCCTCTACATTCCTTTGGTAGGCCCAGGAACCTGGAATCATAAAAATCAGCTTTTGTTCAGTAAGAACACTGCCATTGATCCCTGAGGGATAATTCCATTCTCTAGGTTACCTGGGAGGAGGTGGTGAACATCAGAAAAAATTTCTTCAAAGCACTTGTGGGCTCTCTGTATCCATTGGTTCTGAGAGGGGTTCTGAGATAGTCATCTTCCTGATGTGCTCTTATTTCACAGGCTTTTGTACAATTGAGACTCACTGAGCACATTTCAAATATCAACAAGATAACAAAACTAGAATACCCCTGTGTCTATGACAGAGACTCACAATTAGCTATAACCATTCATGGTGCAGTTCTGGTAATTAGTTTGAAAGAGTTGTGATATAGCTGTATGTGTTCCAGGAACAGTAGAAATAGAGAGCCAGGACTGCCAGATGGATTATTTTCTGCAAGTTATTTGTTCGGTATACCCTCGCAGAAAATTCAGATAGAACATAACAAAATAGGACTGTGTAAAAATTATTCTAAATCTCTGTATAGTTTAGAAGGAATACTTCCCTCTTGTAGCTCTACTGAACCATTCACATGCTTTTATAACCAAGTTATGGGAAAATTTATTTTTTACTTCTCTAGCAAATTCTATCAGCCAGTCCCCTTAAAAACAACAGTAGGAAGTTTCAGAATTTTAAAGCTTATTCAATTCTTTTAGAATTTTCTTGAAGAGGTTAGAAAGAAAAATATATTATGTTCTTATTTTAAGCACAGCTTTTTAGTAGGTAATGGGCAGTTTTTCTAAACAGATGAGATAGGAATGAGGTTTTACATGCTGGCAGAGCCACATGGTATGTTCAAATCTAGCAATAAAAATTGCATCAAATCTATCAGTTCCTAAAACGAATGGAAATTTTTAATCCAGCACATTGCCTTATAACTCCAGACATCACTCCTGGAGCCAAATTTCCACTTAGAATACACCAAAGCAGCCTTAGAGTCATCACTGCATATCATCCGTAATCTTTAAAACATCACAGTCCTAAGATAAAAAAAACTCTTCCTATAAAGGAGGTAAATCAAAAGACAATTTCATCATGGTCAGTGTAAGAAAGCAGAGTCCTACCTTACCATTTTCCTGGTCTAACAGCCATTGCACATTACCATTAATAAACAGGAGTCTAATTTTTACGGGTTTTCTTCAGTCATTACAGATGCAGTCTGGTGCATTAAGTTATAAGGTCAGAGACGTAGAGTGCAGTGGTTTTATCCTCAGCTTGATAGATTATCCAGTGGCACAGCTAAACCAGACATAGGAACATGACATCTAAAGTCTAGCACTGGTGGACAGCCAGCGATCACGATCTGGACTCATACCTCCAACCCCGTGATACCTCACCCACCGTGTGTAAATCCAGATCCCAGATAGTCACAGCTCTCTGTGCAGGGAGACAGAAAGCCCCCTGAAAGCATTCAGGCCACAGACTACACACAAGCCACCTCCAGAGGAACTGAGGCCATGCTTTCACCTGGAGCATCTGCTACACAAGATGAACCTGCCTCAGTGGTTGTCTAGAAATCTCAGTATTTCTTATAAAGCAGAAAGCAAGTAGCTTGCTTTCAGGACTGTGAGGGAGGAAAGCTTAAATCAAACCTCAAATATCATTAAAACAGAAGAAAACAAGAGTATTTAAAATATAGAGAGTAATTTTAGTTACCTTCCTAAAGATTTTAGATCAACAGTATTGTAGTTATACCACTCACATTATTAACATTGGTCCTGTCTGCACTATCTTTTGCAGATTTTAAAGGATATATCCAGTCTGCAATATCCAAAGGTACTTTGATATAAAAATTCAGGCCAATTACCAACTTCTGGGATCACCGCATTTCAGGGTAGTGGGATTCAAGACCTCTGATATTTGCAACTATGAAAACAAGTCAGAACTGATTCTAAAAAAGTAACAGTTACAGTTACTTTTATCTCAATGTACTCAATATATTTTTAAGGGTTTAGAACAAATTGGTGTTTTTGAGAAAAAGCTGAGTGCCAACTTAAAAAGTGATGCCTGTCGAATTATGTGTTATACTTTGGGGTAACAGCAGAAGATGACTTCTTTTAGTGTGGTTTAAATCTAATATTTTATAAGATACCAAGAGCCCATTAATCTCCTGCCTTAATTTGAGTAAGGTTCAGCATATCTTAGAGTGAGATAAAAGATATAACAACCTCATTTCTGCTGAACAGGTCCCTAGTTATTAATTTCAAAAGGAATTCCACCATAGTAGAACCAAATACCAGGCAATGCTACCACTACAAGCCTGTGTAACCCAACTCTGCATGTTGACTTTCAGGGCAAAAAGAAATACTATTCAGTCCTTCAGGATGCAACTTATCTTCCTAGATCAATTTGGTAAGTATCTAATCTAAACAACTCGTCCAGATTCTTTCCGTAACCTATGGAAATGGAAAAAACATCTCCGAGTGATTTGTTCCATTCTAAGTCTTTCTGGAGGTGTCACCTAGCCTTCATTGACTATAGAGGGAGCCTAGAAGCTTTAATTAGGCTCTATGTCTGAGCAAGATAGATTTCAACATTTGAAGTTTCTTGATATTTGTATTAGTGGTACAGTTTATTTTAACTAATTTTAGCCACCAGTAAAAAAATAAGTTGCTTCGTATACACAGACAAAGCGTATAAGAATCATTTCATTCATACAGCAATGTTAGTGAGCGTATTATCAATAAATCTCCAAAGAGAAGGGAGATAAAAGAAAAAACCAACCCTGTAAAAAACCAAAAGGTTATAATACTCTAAAAATCACGTCTCCAAAGGTTAACACTAGATTGCTTCCCTACAGTTTCCTATTAGCATGCTACTAATGAAAAATTACAAGTCCTCTCTTTTGTTGGGCATCTAACGAACCTGATCTGTTTCAGTCTGCAGCTTATGGCTCTATACAATTTTATCCCACAACACTGAATGTCAAGTGCCACTCCCACCCCCCACCGTGTTCCTAAAAACCTAGCCAACTCATCCTCTGTGAGAGAGGGAAATGCTAATAACCAAAATTACAAATACTTCATTGTCTTATTACAATATGCTTATTTACATAAATGCCCTCTATTCATCTTATTGGAGCAGCCTGACCAAAACAAAATTTGCATTTAAATAGTATCACTATAATTGACATCAAGTACCTGGACTTATTTTCATACTCTTATTTCCACACATAAGAGGCTGGGAAAAGCATTCTCTACTCAGGAAACAAAAGATCAGTATGAGATAATAAGCAGAGTAATTTCTCAGATTTTGGTTTAAGTTCTCCAGACACCCTGCCCTTTTCCCCACTTCAAACTATGTGGTAGTTAAAAAAAGAAACAGCAGACAAATCAGAGTTGGTTTAGTCAAGGGAAGACTGAATCGGCCTGCAAGATCTTGTAACAAAGACACGAGTTGCTTATAGACAGTTTCCCCGAGTAGAAGCATCACAGCCGAAAGCTACAACAGATGGAGAGCACTGGCCATTGCTTTCTTTTTTTCTTCCTTTTTTTTTAAAAAAAAAAAAAAAAAAAATCAGGACAACTATCATATCAGCAATCATGCACTGGGCAGCAGAAGCACGGGGATCTTGTTATCAGAGACTAGAATTTCACTGGAAGAAAAGATTGTCACTTCAGAACTGAAAAAAAGATCGCTGCAGGAAAAGTGACCGGAGCTTCTTTGAGTACCACCCTGCTGCAGGAAGGGGACTGCATTGTATTTGAGACATGATGCAAGAGAAGTGGCAGCCTTGTTCTCCAGTGGGGGACAGTGGCCATAGAGACACAAGTGGAAAAAATAAGGACAAAACTCTACCAGCTACAAGAACTGGAATACGTTCACAGAGCACCTTTCTGCTTTCAGGAAATTCAGGGAGAACATCCCCTCTGAATACCAGCTTACAGTAGATTAGTAGCCCTGCTACCTGAAAGCATCCTGTAGACCTACGTTTTGCCAAGGACGGATACCAATCAGGAATTGCTTTCTCATCTCAAAATAAGGTCTGAAACAGAAGGAGCTAATTAAAGCTTCATCTCCTGCAGCTCTGGACTACAACACAAATCATTGCTTGGACAAAGAATAGTGGCACAGTAATGATTATGTGATAACGATTATGTTTTTATTTGGGGTTGCTGTTGGCTTTTTCCCTACAGTTCTCTTCTCCACTCTGTTTCTCATCCATAAAGCCACAGAAGTGCATCAATTCTGCATGACATAGAACTGATAAATGAAGCATTTAAACGAGATGAAGATTTGACTCCAAAAGAGGGCAAAAATTGTAGTAATATTCAAAGGATAAAACCTTGAAGCAAAGAGTTGTATGAACACAGCTGATCTGCTCCAGCTAAAGCATCATTTCTCAAAGCGTAGGCTCTAAAGCACCAAAAGGCTGCCAGAGGACATCCCTCTTCAGACGAGGGTGGCAGCTCACCTCCCCAAAGGATGAGACTGAGCATAGCAGTTCCAGTTATGGGCTGCAAAAGTTTCACAAGGAAGGGAAGAGTTAGTTACCTTCAGTTGCTAACACTCCAAGTCACAACAGATTTTAAACATTTCAGAAGTGTTGGGGTGGGGAGGGCAACCTCTGGGAGCAGACAGAGTATAGAGAGCCTTACACAGATGGGCTGATGTTTATGACCTGTACAAAGCCCTCCTTTGTGTTAGCCTCAGCATTGTATGAGCACAGGTTTATTAAACTGAGTTAAAGTGATCTGTTTGCTCAAATACTTTGTGGCTCAATGACAAAAAGAGGCTCCGTGACATTTAAGTAAATTCATCTCACCCCTTGCAATATCAGCAGCATGTTTTGTGTTCGATTTCTCATTTTTCTATTCTAATAATTAAGAGAAGGAATTTTTTTTAAAAAAAAAGCAAAGACAAAATTCACAACTAAACCCCAGGAAGAAAAAAAAAATTGTTTCCAAATATAATCCAAACCTTATATTTATATTTTTGCAAGGCATTTTAAGTAAAGATTTGGTGAAGATCAGGTTCAAGACAAATAAAATACTTGCAAGGTTTAGTCCTCAGATTAACAGCTTCCAGACACTTTGCCAATCCCAACAGCATCCTCTTCCCCAGTTCAATAGGAGCTACTGTGAAGCAGGTCTAAGATGTGGCCATCTGTAACGGCCGTTTAGGAGTTGCTACCTCAGCTGAGTTCATTGTCACACAGTACCTTTTTTCCATCCCAACATACCCGCTGTGACAGAGACCTTGTAAATGGCTCATCGTTTCACTCTTGCCAGGGAAGTCAGCTGTACAGGTAGTACAGTTTCAGGGTGTCAGTTCCAGAAGCCAACTGTAGTTCACCAGGAAGCAGAGCAACTGCAAGCAAATCAGAGGATCCTACTCCTGCATAACCCTGCTCCAATAAAACTTAAAAACATCCCAGTTAGGTCCTGTTACTTTTACTACAAACCCAGCAATAAACAGCTTCAGGATGGTAGTCGTGGGCATCCAAAATTCAGCACTCCTTAAGTATTACTAGGAATGTGACTCCAATTCACTGGAGGTAAAGGACCCGTCAGGCCCAAGCATAAAGTTATCTTTATCAAGAATAATGTTCTGCTCCATTTTGTTGTTATTCATTTACACAACAGGGCAAGTCCTTTCTTCCCAACCCACAGGCTTACTGTGCTGAGCAGCAAACAAGAGCCCATTTGCACGTGAAGTTGTTGTCCAGGTCCTTTTATGTACATCTTGTCACAATCATTGTGGCACAAATAATTTCCCAAAGGAATAATTGTCACTACAGCTCATGTAACATCTTATCCACACAAACATACTTTAAGAAGTTTTTGCTGTTGTTTTTGATTTTATTTTTTTAAACAAATTAACTTCTGATGGGTTTTGCATCTGTGAAGAGAACAGTTATTCAGGCACCGACGAAGTTTTGCAAACAGAAAGCTATAGGAATGCAAGTATTTAGTATTGCCTGAAGTGCTCTGCAGAACACAAGTTTCTATACAAAGGCATCCTTATGCTTTAAAGCATAGTCAGTAAAGATGTTTTCAGCTTCTTTCCAACCCTTCTGTAGACAATTAAATGAATATGCAATTAATCACAAGCCTTTTCATCCAAGTCAAACCCAACATTAAGACTTGCACTGATTTCAGATCAGCACTACCAGGAAAACCCAAAAATATTCAAGCAGGTTATATTTTATTTCCAGCAGAATACATTGGTCTTAAGTTACTAGTCTTAGGTCTACAGCAACACAGACACAGGTCACAGTTGCAGACTTTTCTTGAACCTTTGTCTGCATTAAATGGGCTTTGATCTGGAAGCTTGGTGCAGTCTTCTCTGGAGCCCCAAACCAATATTATTTCATGCTGTTTCCTTCCAATACCTTCAATGCAATGTCTTAATCCTACAAGACATTGCTCACGCCTGTGAAGATCAAGTAGGGTGAATACAGGTTTTCAGGGCCAGGCCCCAGTCTCTAAAGCACACTACACAAGAATGCATAAGACTACGCCCACCACTGCATGAATCCCAACCTAGACAGTCTCAATACACAAATAAAACATTACGCATATTGGCCCCAGATATTTTAGTACTCGCAAAAGCCTGTTCTCTGAAAGTGCACTTCTTGATCTCAGAATTGCTCAGGTACTTAGCTTACATACCTACCTTGCTAGGTTCACATCTACTTTTGATTTTTGCATTGTTCCTCAAAACTTCAGGCAAAAGAGCCTTCAGCTAGAAAAAAAAGCCTGCATTACAGAAGATTACCAATTCCTTGTGCAGGCTTTAGAAAATGTGTACGTGTGGCAGGGAAAGGGAAATACCTCGAGTCCAGAGCACTCTGCAAGTTATATGAATGACTTCAAGAACCTCAGATATGCTCAAAACTCACTTGATCGCAATCAAAGACATACAAGTACTGTTTTGTCAACCTGATTTTCAGATTCTTGCCTCTTTAGGATCTGGTATACAGATATCAGAATTTGCAGAGGCATGGTTTGCAGCACACCATACAACAACAATTTATAAGGCCCTTCTCAGTGCAACTGGGCTAATTAACCTCCTGTTTCATGAAGAAATAGTGCCCAAGACTCCAGTAACAGCAATTCAGTCTCATTTAAGTGCCGTATGAAAAGCGTTAGTGGTAAACAACTTACATTTAACTGAAATTTAAAGTCCACTAGTGAAAGTGTCAAGGTTTCTGTCTACTGCAGTTTAACACTGCTAACTTTACCAAGAACTCGAGCCAAAAAGAGCGCATCAATTCCCTGTCATCTTGGTTCAAAAGCAGTTTCAAGTAAATGAATTTATCAATACTCTAATTTGACAGGCACTGTACATCTCAAAAGTTATCCAGTCACTTAAATTGATGCAGTTTCTAAAGTCAAAATGGCCACCCACCACTCTCCATTGCCTGCAAACCTCAGTCTTTCCAATGTCTTGAAAAAATGAACATTCTCCTTTCCTTTATATGATTTCAGTTTTTACACGTCTTTTACAAAGTATCTCTATCTTCCAGCTGAGCTATTAGTGGGTACTGGAAAACAATCTACCTTGTTTCCTGAGTTATTGCAGGCCAATATACTTGTCAGTTCTGACACATACAGCAGTGATTTTTTTTTTATTTTTTTCCCTGACAAAATATGGAATCCAGTTACAAGTTGAATTGTTGCTTTTTACAGTCAATTCCCCATCCTCATACTAGTCAGAATGAAATGATCCACTAATACACTCAACTATTTCAGGTTTTAGATAGTTAGAGTGCTCAATTCCCAGTGCTGTAAATGGGCATATCAAGAGCCTGCCTCACAGGCACCAAAACTCAACACGTATATATTTTTTAAAGTTGACGATTTTCACTTCTTCCAGTAGAGGATTCAAGTTCCCTCCAGACTGAGGACTCCATTCACTTGAAGACCTCTACATAATGTCATTACTTATTAGCTGCTTTTTAAAATTGTTTTTAAGTAAGTCTTAGCTGGTTTGCTCTCCTTCATCCATTCCTAGATCATCTTTAAGGTTCCTTCCAACCCAAACCATTCTATGATTCTATATCAAGCCACTAACTTCAGATTTGTCTTTATGACCCAGTTAAATCAAGTGACAGACATTCGGCTTTGGGCACTTAGCTTTGTCATACCATGAGTTGAAACTGTGCAAGCACAAAACTTCACGTGAACTGGAATGTAGGCATAGCATCAGGTAACCGATCTTCCACTTCCTGTGTCTCCTTCTTATTTGATATTTATCCAGTCAGGTCACCCTTATCTAGACATATACCTGGTGGCCAAGTCACATTTTCTGTGACCCAGTTTTTCCTCCCTGCACATCCTGCTCTGCATGCAAGGTGCCTTCTCACTCCTTGGAAGAATCCCAAGAACTTTCAATCAAATGTGATTGAACATCTCTATCCTGAGGATAGCAGGACACTGTACTGCTAGCACCAACTCTCCTTATAGAGAGATGACTCCTCTATAAGGCACATCAGTTCCAGCCTGATGAAGAGCAAACTCCAGCTCTAAGTCATTAATCCCACAGAAGTAAATAGCTTTTGACCAGCTCAAGTGAGTCAGTTGAGGCACACCTAAATTTCATAGAGAAACACCTCATGCTAGAGAAACACCTGTGTGACCCTATGGACATAAATTTTGAATATGAATAACTGAGGATTAAACCATCAGCAGTATTTTATAGCACTGTAATTCACTCCTTTTCTTAGTCTCCCTCCCTCCTGCTTTTTTTACTTCCTTAATGCCTAAAGGACTTGTTTAGTTCCCAGAGAACAGCAGATTCTTAATATTATTTGGTTCCATTTGCAAGTCATCTTGTCCTTTCCCTTCACCTTGCATATCACCATTACCTTATTTTTTGTATTCTACTAAGTAATTTCTCTGTTCTTTTGTACTCTTGCAGTCCTCTTTTTTGCTCTCCCACCTCCTACTTGTTAACGCCACCACTGCCCCCTGACTACTTCAGATTCACTGAGAAACACCACATCTCTTTCCTCCAATGTCCCAATTCACCACAAGCTGTGGAAAAAATAGCTCACATGAACAAAAGGGGCTTTCACCAACTTCAGGTAGGAATTGCAGGTAAAAGCTCCAGTAAAGATGTTGAAAGATCTCCTAAAATATGATATCCAACGAGGTCCAGGCTATAGTTCTTCTGAGAAGAAAAGCAATCAACACACCATACTCAGGACTTGGCAGCAGTGTCCAGATCAACACATTTGGATCAGCCATTTGTCATCTGATGTAGAGACAAGGAATCAAGACTCTGGTGGGAGTTCACCTCTACCGGGGCCTTTTGGGTGAAGCACAATGTCCACAGGGTGTATATACATCCGCAGCTTTGTGAGGAATGGCGGGGCTGGTCCCTGGATGCAGGACGTCCAGTGCCATGCCAGGCTGAGAAAGGCAGCCTCTTTTTCCACAAGGCAGTTATAAAAGCTGAGGAGCAGCCAAGGTTCCCCTTCACTGCACCTGTCCAAGTTTCTATCTGAGCACTCCCCAACCTATTTCCATGAAAAAAATAAAAAAACAAATTAAAAAACAGCTGACTTGCTTTAGAAGTCTAAGCCCAGAGATCCTCACTTAGGGAAACAGAGATCCCCCAGGAATTTTGATACACAGATCTTGTGGATTTACTCTCCAAACTGTAGGCTTTCTTGAAAAGCCTCAAGTCTTTCAGGTGAATTGGCCTCGTACCTGGGAATGCAGAGATCACCAACACCCAACTGGACTGTTGAGCAAACGCAAGTTTCTGTAGCTCTGGAATATCATAGCATTTTCTTATGTAGAAAGCAAGAATGGTGTCGCATTTCCTCTAGAAGCTGTCAGAACTCATGCATTCCCAATCTCACCTTGCAATTTTGTTTTGTTTCCTAAAACACAGGGGAATTAAGCAATGAGAGAAGATGACGTGCACCTGGCAAAACCAGCTCTTGACCACACTGATTGAATCCAGCTAGTTACATGAGGAGAGCATAGCAGGACGTGCATCATAACAGATCTACCACACAGTAGTCCCCAGCAATATACTTCAGTTCCCATTTACACAGCAGCTGTACATACAAACCTCATAGTAAGAATCCAGTTGTGGTGCAAAAGAGTACTGAGTTTGAGGATAAAATCCCTAAAGCTTGGGTTGAGGTACTGCTAGCAGGGACAAGGCAGAGCATGAACAAGATTGCAGATGATAACATTTAGAAGCGTAGCGCTCGCAAAAGGGAAAAGCTCTAGAAGGCACAACTCTTGCATTTAACTCTGAGGTCAGCTGAAATTGAACTGGCAGAAAGTTAAAACGTGCTACTTCTCAAAATTATGATTGCTTTTTCCATCATTGCTGGGGCGAAGCCAGCTGGAAGAATGTTTCCAAAGGACTTATGTTGACCAGGTTATGCTCTTATGGCCCCATTGGTAACAATTTAACAGAAAGTGCCCTGATGCGATTACTACTGCTAGAACACTGAATAGTAAGATTTTAGTACAAAAGTTCAATTTTGTGATTGCTAGTTAGGCATCCTGCTCTGCTGAAAGCAATTCGGCTTTGCAAGACTGTCTCTTATAGCAAGACTGAAGCTGTAAGTAAGTAGAATACACACCCAATTTCTACCTATACTAGAAAGGAAGCTATGCTCCCAGCTGTCAGTAACTTAGATAACTACTTGATTTCACCCCCTACCCCCCCAACACATTAATTCAAAAGGGAGCCTTTTGAAGAAAGAAAATACTTAAGTCAGACAAGTTACAAGATCTACTCTATCAGCAGTGGCTAATTGTGTCAAATCTCATATTGCATGCAGTCGTAGTACACCTACCTGTTAGAGAAACAGCAGAAATTCTTTTTAGTTATCAGTTTTCAAAGCAAACATTTTGCAAATACTTTTTTTCCTAAACAAAACTATAACTCTTATTTTGGACATATTGTACATTACTGAGGGCAGAGACACTTTGCTTCTTGTAATGGGCAATTGCATATCCATGCGCATATATACACACATGTGTGCACATGTAGAAAAACAATCACTGCCCTGGAGAGAGAGAGAGATAAAGAGACGCTACAGAAAGGAAAGTCTTATCATGCCCTGTTTACCAACGGGGAAGCTGTCATAATGAAATTCAGTGACGGACAGGATACCTGCAGTCCAGCTGAAGCACACGACTGCTCACCAGTTAGCCAGCTCAGAACCGACACCGTGCATGGTAGCTATGGAAGCACGACACTCAACACAGGATGACTGCCACACTGCTGCAGCTGCATTATCTATTAAATACTTGAGTGAGACAATTTAACACAAGTTCATGTCTATTCCAGCTATAACAACACCTTAGGGCTCTGGGGTCAGAAACAGCCTTAACCGAGAGCACAGGCGAAGCTGCTAGCAGAGCACAGTATTCAACCCAGCTCTCCTAGATTACAAGCCAGGAGTTTTTAAACCAACATCTGCTTCTTCAAGCTATTGTTTCAACACCACCTTGAACAAACACCAGGAACAGAGACAGCTCGGCCATTTATTTTAGAATATTATATTTATTTTTTTCCTTTTTGTTCTTTCATCACTGCAAGACTCCATGAGGCACTCACCAGGCATCCAGAAGTACTGCTTAATTACTTGCCTCTGATCAGGTGAGCAGCTTGCTCTGCTGAAGGCAAGAGCTCCAGAAGTCACAGGATAAAGTTCCCTTGTGACATTTTGGTTGAAATTTGAAGAACAATGACATCATGCAGGACAGCTAGAGAAGTGAGCTCTGCTGGCACACTCAGTGGCAATTTCAGACTCATTAAGTTTGCAGGGTAAGGATGCAGAACCATTTTTTTTATGTAGTTTTTATGTAGATTTTTCCTGATTTCTTGCAGTAGCTTGAAGCTACTGCAAGATCCTCTCAGATAGCTATACTTGCAAGCAAGGGACTGCTCAGTCATTTTCCCCATTTTTATTTAAGGAGTCAGGCAGTGAAAGAATCTGCAGGCAGTCCTTAGCCCAGGCCTGCAGATGAAATCTCAGGCAAAGCTAAGCCAAGAAGAGAAGTTCTGAGGGACTTAGTACAAATCCCAGTCTGCAGTGCCAATTTTTGCCTTAGAATGACTAGAGGAGGCAGCAATATGGGGCAACACTGCAAAACCCTACAAAGAATATTTAGGGGATTGCACACTAGAGCTGAACCCTCAATGCCGCACAGAGCCACGTTCATCCATACATCTTTTATCTTCAGGTTTAAGTGACAGAACTACATCCTTCAAGCAAGCCAGTGGCACATGTGAGGCAAGAGAGGTAGTAGTGCAGGTCAGACCGCCTGCGTAGTCACTGTGTCTCATTGTACAGTTTGTTCCCTGCTTCACTGTTCTCTGATTCAAGCAGCTATTTGTCAGCCCACTCACATGGGCCTTCCTTCAGTAAGGTACTAAAGCACATGATTATCACTATTTTAAAGCCAAGTACAATGAAAGCGATGAACTGCATCTGTACTTAATATTAGACTTTCTTTTGGCAAAATCAAGGCTAGATAAGCCATCCATGAAACACACATAACCCTGATGAAACATCTGCTTGCTCTCTCAGGTTTCTCTGCTCATTCTCTAATGCCAAACTCACCAAGATCAATCATTCTTTGCCCAGTAAAACCCAACCCTCGAGCCCACACTGCTCCTGACACTCCCAGCCTGAAGCACATGGTGAAGACATTAGTCTCTGCCTGTTCCATTCCCTCCTGCCACTAACATCAGAGACGAAATTAGCTTTAGCAGACAGAGCAATTCTTACTTCAGTCAGGGAAAGCTTGGCATTATGTTTTCCCATCTCTGTTATTAGCAAACCCTAAAGAAAAGTCACTACCGATGGATCTGAACAGCTACCTAACTTTATTATACCACATATCACCTAAACAACTTGTTTTCTCAGGGTCTGACTTGCATAGTCACTTAAGGAAACCGGGGCAGGGTGAGGAGGGTCTGGAGGGAGAAAAAACCCTTTCTGCCTACTACTTAAGTCATGAATAATAACAGAGAACAAGAGACATCCATTTTCAGTGTAGAATCCGATCCCCAGGGGCCAACTATCTCCTTACTTCCCCCTTCCCTATCCCACCATAAACTTCATACTGGCAAAGTACAGTTTCATCAAAAAGCAAAACAATTCATAAGAAAGAAAGTCTTTGAAATCTATATGCTGAAGTGAAGCAGGAAAATGCCTTGTTGTCATAATGTTTGACTAAGAAAACCATTTTAAAATGCTCACTTCAAACGTAATGATAAGTTTGCCCACAAAGACAACGACAAAGTTTCAAAATTGATAGCTTAATTGTTCCATTTTGCAAAGCAAAGATTTTTTATTTTTTTTTTTTTTCAGATTACTGCATTATCCTAGTTCATGATGGATATGGCAATTCAAGAGAGGTACAATTTCCACACAGAAAAAAAAATTCTGATTTTTACTCCTGCGTCCACGGCTGTGACTAGACAAGGCCGGACAGGGTTTGTATGGGAGAACATAACTGTTTTCCTTCCCGCAGTTTGTTGGGAAAGAGTGGCAGCTACTGAGCCTCACACATCTCTCACCTGCAGGGAAAGGCAGCTCTCCACCCATCTCAGGGAGAGGGAGAAACTAATGCACAGCTGTTTTTTCTAGTTCCCCAAGACAAGGTATTAGCTATTATTTGACATTCACACTGAGACAAAAGGGTGCTCCATCCCTTAGATAACAACCTCACTTTTCTGTCTTTTCCTCTGTTTCAGTGGCTGATTATACTACCCAAGATGGGTTCAACACTTCAGCTTCTACTGAGTCATTTTACTTTTCCTTGTTTCCCTGCTAAGGGATTTTCTTCTCACTTAAGACAAATATAAGCCTCTGCTTGCATGTAGTCCCATTTTCACGGGAGGAGAAAAGGGGGAAACAGGAAAGAGAAGAAGTGCTTGCAGAAGTCATCTCTAAGGAAATCAATGCGGGCAATGCTTCATCTCCTCTCCAATCCCATCATATTGTGTCCCAAGTGTCTCACTTAAACTATAACTAACAAGTAACAACAAAAAAAACCCCAATCGTAAAGCAAGGCCTCCAGCAGCATTTCTGCTGTGGCATCAGGTGGCAAAGTTCATAGGCCCCTGTGGCTATCCCTAAGACTCCAGAAGAAGACACAATCTCCCCTTTCTAATTTATTTCTTGCCAGACAAGGCCTCAGGCCTGTATTCAAATTTTGTACTCTAGATTTACACGCAGAGATAAAATCCCACCAATTCCAGAGGCAGTTGCTTCATTAGAAACTGAATGAAAACAACCATGTCAGCAGCGGGGAGCATTTCTGACTAAACCAAGTTACTACACAAAATACATGGAGACAGGTCAGCTACGTGGAAAAAGTGGTTTTGACAAGAAAAACATGATTCCTGATTCTGACACTAAAAGAGATGGAGCACTTTCCTCATGGCAAAACATTAGCTAAGGGATCACAAGAGCTTGGTTCAAATCCTGGGTGCATTTTCTTAATGTAAGGGTCTCTCCAAATTGTTATCACGGAAATTTTGTGAAAATGCATGCACATTTTCTTAGCTTGGCTCATTGTCTTGGTTGGTCTGGAGGGAACTGGAAGATGTACTGCAAGACACAACAGGAAACATTGCCAAGATAACAAAAAATAAAAGGAAGATGCGTGCATGCTAGAAAGGTTTTGGTTTGCAAGACAAGTTGCAGGATATGATTCAGTCAACGACAATAAACAATAGCTGCATTCTCAGACCATCCAAGTGAAATATTCACTCTGAGTTCTCACATGATGTGTTAAAAGAGTTACACCAGAAGCTGGCTGTCAGCACCTGGATGATTTATTCAGTTCAGCATAAGCTTCTGCACCAGAGAGCTCCACTCTAGTCCAGTCCATAGCAGATCCGGATTCAGTTCTTACACCACCATGAGAGCACCGTGCAGACTTCAGTGATTTCTATCCTCCAACCTTTTGTTTATAGACTAGGGTAATACTCCTATTTCCCCACAGGGAATAATACCACTTGCAAATGTTGTACACTGACCTGAATTTTCTCTGGAAGAGATAGGATAGAAATAAGCATAAAAATAGAGTTAATCCACCTTATAGCAAGTTTGCCAGGAGACCAGACAGCCCTCTGGGGCCCTGAGCAATAGGATCAGCTGTGGTTTTAATGTTGGTGGTCATCATGAGATAGCAAGACCCTCCCTGCTCCATCATCTCTGGTTTTCTCTTGGCAGGCAGAAGAAAGGAGAAATAAGTTCAGGGAGGTGTTCAGAAGGAAGGGATACTCTTTCTGGGGCGTAGCACCTCACAAGGCCACCCATGCTCCAGGAAGATGGTCCTCAGACCTCGCTGCAACTGCCAAAGAGGACTTTAGTTATATTAAACTTGCCCCACAAATTCTCCACTAAATACTTACCTCATTTTTGTGCCATGTAAGTGTGTGGGAGGACTTCATTTTAAAATTAAACAAGTTTCTGCCTTGATGTGCAAGAAACATGGACACAGAAGACTGTTCTTGCTCACTAGTCTTAAGGCTTTTCAATGTGCAATGCAAAGGCAAGTTAGATCTTCAGCAATAGCAGCTAACGAACTGATCAGCTGAACAATTATTTACTGTTATTAAAAAAGGGTTGTCACTATGGCAACAGGAGCATCTACCAGATTTGATTTCTCCAAGACACAGAATGCCTCTTTGGAGCACACAGGAGACTGACAAGCTATCAGAGGATCTCCTAGGAAATATTTTCAATTGTTTTCCATTGCAGAAAGTTCTTCCACATGCCAGCCACTGTTTTAATTGACTTCATGAACACCCCTCCACTACTCAAAAAGAGGGAGGGGCAAAGAAAAGTTAATGCCTAGATTAATAAGGCCATAACAAGACTTGTAGCACCTGTGGGACCATATCCCAGGTGAAAGAAGTTTGTGCCACTTTTTAGGGCTCAGATCCACTTTCAAGTTGCAACTCAGCTTCCTTTTAGCTCACATCACCCCTTAGAGGTCAGGGCTCCAACCCCAGACACCGCACCCTCCTAAGGGCTGAAACTCTTGCTTTTAGTAATTCCAGTTAATTATGCAACACCAGGGAAAGCTCTTCCAATACAGTCAAGGGGCCAAAACAGGTAGCAGAATAAGCGGCAGTGTTAAAAGAAATGCTGATGTGTTTTTTATGCAGAAATACACTTTTATATGACAAATGGCATGGACTGATGGGAGAGTGCCTGCAAGAAAAGTGATTCTGTCTCTATTTGCACGTTTCCATCTCCTCCTTGTGCTGAATACAAGGAGCCTGTGGATGTAAAGCTGACCATATTAGTTTATTGACCAGACTGATCTAAACCCCCCAAAAAGTTAGTTCTTGGATCAGCTATCTGTTTGACCCTCCCTGAGGCCACATGTTTCTTTCTGTTGCAAGGAACTAGATCATAGTATGGAAGCAACCCAAAGTTATATTGAATAAAGTCTGACAAAGTCATGCCCTAATATCTACACGCAGGCACCTGAAGTTACAGATACACCTTAGGTCACTATGACATTTTTTCAAACGCACATTGGCCAGGAATAATAACCCTGAGACACTTCACCATTTTACAGTTGTGGCAGCTTTGATCACAGAACCACTAACTTTGAAACTATGTTCTGGAGTATTGCAGGAGCAAAAGTCTGCAGCAGTTCCTCAAGAACCAGCTGACATTTTCTATTGACAACATGGGAGCCAAGAGACTTCAATATTCATTTCTAAAAGTACTTAAAACACAATTTCTGGTTTAGCATTATGAGAGGACTAAATATACATTAAGACACTTTGTCACAAACAGAAAAATGCATGCAGCCACATCTCCTGTGTTTGCCTCCAAGTTTACTATTTGAAGCCCACAGGAACTTGGTCTAAAGTCCCTTAAGAAAACCGACTATTTTACAACAGTGCTAGAAGTTAAGCAAAGCCCAAGAAGAATCGAGGCCTTCCTGGGATCCTTGGGATCAGCACATTTGAGAGTGGTCAACAGTAAACCAGATTAGCAACTCAACCCCCGTACTGTGCCTAGAAACAAGTAGTATTCCACAGAAAGAGGGGCCTGAAAAATAATGTGTCTAAGGTAGAACATAAAGGGAAAGAGTTCCCAACTTATTTTCCCTGTCATAATGCTCGGGGCCAGACACTAGTGGCCTAGAGTTGTATCATTTGGGCTGACATACCGAATGGCCCATTATTTATGACTTCTATCATAGTACATATATCTGTAACCTAGTATTTCCGATGGCAATTCTGCTCTACCATTCAGAAAAAAGCCAAAGCACCAAAAAAAACAACAACAAAAAAAGAGACATTATGAGCCTCATAAAAATGTTCTGATTCAAGGAGAGAGCAGATATTCAGACTCCATCCCCTCCAACTCTGCCCCAATAACAATTTTACTGAGGATGGAGAACAGAAGAAACATTTTTCTCCTATTAAGTAAGGAGAAACAAGTAACAGAAGTCACTTCTTAAAAGCACCCGTTTAAAATTCTTTAACTTTTTAGCTTTCCTCAGAACCCATCCAGAAGTTTAAGGATCATAGAATCATTTTAGTTGGAAGAGACCTTTAAGATCATCAAGTCCAACTGTTAACCTAGCCATGCCAAGTTACCACTAAATCATCTCCCTCAGCCCTACATTCCAAACAGCTTTTAAATATCTCCAGAATGGCAACTCCATCAGGGGGAAGAACTAGCCGTGCCTGCAGCGAGCTCCTAACACAAACTTGTGAGGCTACACTGCTGACCAAGACCAAAACAGACCTTAAGAGCTCTGGAGCACTAACCCAAGCATGGTTCTCCTTATCCCTTCTGAAGAAATGCCTTCTTACCTGACTTGCCTACCTCATGGGACAATATTAAAACATCGTGCAGACTCTTTCTTGCAACCTGCTGCTGTTTTCACAGACGAGGGAAAGGAAGAAGGGACAGCTCAGTGCAATGCTATCTGTGCAAGTGTATGTCAGTCCCATTTGTATCCTGCTGGGAAATGTGGATGTACCTTCCCAAATTTGACCCCAAGGCCTAGCCACAACCTTGTTTATCTTTCTCCTTCTGACAGCTCTACTTAAAAGATAGTTTCATGTTAAGAAAATGGAACACACGTGGAAAGAAAAGCAGCCTCTATCACCTCTGCTCTACAGACTCCCAGGGTCTCCCATGCTGTACAGAAGCACTCCTGCTCCCACAGTTTGCCCAGTAGACACAGCAGCAGGCAGCTACCTTTGCAAGTCAATTCTTGGAAGCAGGATAAATGACCTCAAGGCTTGTATGCTCTGCCTAGCTTCCAACTCTGCAGTTGCTTTTGTTGTGACAGGATGGGGAGAAAAAAGTTTGTTGTTTTGTTTTGTTGTTTTGGCTTTTTAAATTCAATTTATTCAGCCAAACAAGCTAAGAGACATTCAGGTTTAGGAGGCAAAGTGTTCCTTCTTGGGCAAAAGGATGTTGAAGTTACCAACTTTCCTCTAGAAATTATGTAAAGAGGAATTCAGGGAGTAATATAAATAGACAGAAACCATTCCAGCTCAGGAAGTTCCCTGGGCTGAAAGACAGAGGACAGGAGAGCACTCAAGGCAAATCACTACCCTTCCCTAAGCATTTGCTTAGGCCTCTGCTAGAGTCAGAGTATAGTGCTAGAGGGACCCTTAATATGGCCATGATTAATCAGGGCCTCGGACAACAGATTTGACACAGCTCAGTGAAGTTAGCTTGAACTTGTCCATGTGAGAAGTCCTAAATTATGGACAAAACAGGTGTCGCTTCACCAGCTGACACTAGTAATGAGATTCCAGAAGCTGATGATCTCACAGAAATCTTCGTTCCAATGGCATGTCATCTTAGGAGCTCAGCAGCCCCGTGTTTGGAGGATTATAGTGAAGCAAGAGAGGAGCAGTGGAGCCAAAAACCACTGTCCTTCCTTCTCACTGGTCACCTGCAGCAGGCCCACTACTCAAACAGCTGAAATTGAGATGTCTCCCCAGAGCGGGATTTTTGCATGTAGACGCTATCAACCCTGCCCTCCCTTCCTTACAACTAACAAACCCTTTAGACCCAAGGCTGTTAGGCTATGTGATTAAAGGCCCATCAAAGTGAACACAGGCTGACTGGGTATCAGAAGCAGCCCAGTAACCTCACCAGTCAGAGCTGGAACACACCAAGCAGCACACAGTTTCTCTGAAGACAATGGGAAACAATTAGATTGGGGTCCTTGTGAGAAACCCACAAAGATGAGCCAAGAAAAGAGGCTCTCCCTTGAGAGTCCTGCAGATTGAAGGGAGTCATTGAAGAGGGGGGAGAACTTTTCATAGGAGGCTAGGTGAAGTGCATTTTGGGGTTGTGCAAAACTTCTAATGGAGTGTTCAGGTGAAGGACTTTGGAATCTACCCAGGAGAAACAGGATATGAGCAAGTGAGCTATGAGGAAAGCTTCAGGTGGGAATTTATATCTTCTTAAACATTACAGAAAACAACTTCGGGTTGCTCTGGGATCAGCAGAGCTTATTTTAATTCCTTTCAGTAGGAAAATTCTAGCAGAAAACAGACCGAATTTTTGATTGGAGAGTAGTCAAAGTGGAAAAAGTAAATAAAATAATCAAATGTCACAGCCTGACTTAAATCACTGGGGATACAAAGATACTTGTTTTGTAGAAGCACCGTTATACACTTTGGTCTAGGCTTTCAGAGTTATTTACTCCAAGTCACTTCTTTACATGCAATCAAGTAATAATTAAATCTCGGTACTCTATGCACAATGCAAGCGCCTTACAATTTTCTGCATGCATAATTAAAGTTATTTATAGACAAAAATGGCAGCTTTGGATAAGAATGCAGTGTTTCAGCATTAAGTTTAATATCAGCAGGCAGGAGAGTAATTAGTTAATGGGCATGCAGAGTTTTTCTTAAAGGGCGAAAGCATTCATTACTATTTCTTCTATTTTAAATTGCTCTAATAGACAGATTCCTCCCAGAGATTTAGTTCAGTTCAGGTATTGTTTTATACAATTGAAATTCAGGCTTAAAAATCAGCCATCACCCAGGGAATTGGTAATGACTATTATTCCTGGTGTGTGGGTTTTTTTTTTTTCCTTGAGAAGTAAATCCCATACTCTTGAGGAGTAACTCACAAAAGGCATTAGCAATTCTGCACTGTACTTATCAGCAAATGCACTAATTTGCTTAATTCATCCACCATTTCCAAAGCAGGTCTTTCTTAAAGCGTCCCTGACCATCCCACAAGTGCTTATATGAGTGTCTTTAATACACACTACAGGATATGTTTTTTTTGTCTCAGCAATTTACAGGATTGACCAAGTTCAGAGAAAGGTTACTCAAAAAAAAAAAAAAAAAGAAAAAAATCAGCTTCATGCAGAGTCAGAGCACACAGATTGGAAGCAAAGCTTCAGACAGGTCATGGAGTAACAATAAGGGAGTTGCACTCTTCAATTTCAGCACTGTGGAGTCTATCCGCTATTTCACCCAGGCAAGGCGCGCTTGACAGAAGCCATTTCTTGTATGGGAAACTTCCATTAAAGCCACACACATAGCAGAAATTATACGGTGACAATCCAAGGCCAGCAGGAAGAAACAGAGGTCTTTCCAGATAGGCACAAACAGGAAAACCTCCCACGAGGAGTAATGTCTTCACAACACTTTAGGCAAAAACAGAGCTGCTGGCATTATGATTTTGGAGTTACTCTAAATTTCATTACGTCTGGCTTGTTTCCTGGCATCCCCAGTGAGCAGCAGCTCCATAGGCTAAGCCTCAGCAGCATTAGTCAGTAGCAAGGCTGTACTTGTCACCCAGCACCATCTTGTAGCTCAAGCTTCCATGCCACAGGACCAAGCCCACCACCAAACAGGAGCTCTGAGGCTGCAGAGACCACATGTGGCACGAATTGGTGCCCATAAACTGTCTGATATCCCAGAGACAAAGCTCTGCCCCTCACCCCTCTAATTCCCTCCCTTTACCAAGGTCACTGTTACCACAAAAAGAAGAGCCTCTGAGATACATCACCCCCTGCCATGCAATGAGCTTTGTTTGGGAGCAGCCCAGATGATCCCTGCTGGGACATTCAAGCTCCCACTCTGCCCCCAGCTGACTGTTCTTACAAAGAGATGATGCTGATTTCCAGAACCATGGCCACATTTAGAGTACAAAATGCTTTCAATGGACTAGCTGCAGCATTCAAAGGGGGAAGGTATAGTAGTAATGCTAGTAATCCAGCTGCCAGAAAGAACTATTCCCACCAGCAGAGCAAGAAAGGAGCTGTGCAAGACAAGCTGTTATATCTATTATCCACGTTTTGCATCACTACCAGCCTTCCTTGTACATACATACAAACTCAAGCCTTTGTTTTCTCCTTCCGAGGCTATTAAGTGTTCCCTGCACCATTTCCCATGCAAGAGTCTATTAAGGTGTATAAACAGATATTGATTCATACTTGCTGAAGACTTCACCACTGTCACCCAATTATTGTTTGTACTAATTAAAATACTGTATGCAGAGAGTCAACACTGTAAGCGACACTAGATTGAAAGCATCTAAGCAATTCATCATATTGCTAAAATATGCAGGCATGTTTCTCAGCACCAGAACATCTCCTTTCTAATTTAGGAACAAATTAGGTATTGCTGCAAGTTTGTGACTCAAAGGTAATTGCAAGACACTTTTCCTGGCTTCTTGTGTTTTCAATTTGTGATTGCTGCAAGTTTAATGGTGGCTGTAATTCTCTGTGCCACCCCAGAAGTCCCCAAGGGGCAGGCCACAATGCCAGTTTCTGAGAAGTAAACCATTACACTTGCTTGCTATAAAGATCAGGATGTAGAATAAATGTGAAATAGAATTTAATTAAGAACTCTTTCGCCAAGAACCATTTCCTCCAGGACATTATTCGGAAAGTCTGAGTGTTTTGATGAAAAACAGTGAAGACCAATCCCCTGGCCAGTTAGCAAGGGCTACTTCTCATGAGGATTACTTTCTTAAAAATTAAGAAACCCCATTAATTGTGTAGTCACTGTAGCTTAGGCTGAAACACAAAGTTTATCAAGTTTCTTAGTGTTGAGTCACATTGTTAGTTCGCAACAGACGAGTACCTAAATTCCCTATGAGGTAGGTTAGAATAAAGAAAGACAAATAGGCCTTTCAGAACATAGTCCATTGTCCAACTTCTCAAACTGAAGGCAAGAAAAAAAAAATATCCAAGTAGTTTGTTTTGGTTTTTGTGGGTTTGGGGGGCAGGCAAGAGGGGAGGGGGTGCGCTAAAAGGTCTACCTGTAGTAGCCTTGAGCAGCTGTTTCCAGTCCCTTGAGGGGAAGAAAATCCTCTAATTTGTGATAGATTGAGACCAATTAGAGAACAGCAGAAGCAAGACTGCAAGTAAGATCTTGATGCTGAGTTTACATCTGTAACACACGTAGGTAGGATCAGAGTATAGCTGACGCTACTGAAGCCTATTGCAGTTAAAGACAATGAAGACCTTCACCAGAACTCAGCTAGTCCATGCAAGAAACTGCTACACCCAGCAGAGCTCCATCAGCCCAGACCACAATTCAGAATTTCCAATTGTAACCTTGTACTGAATGCCCAGACCTCAACTCTCAGTTTCTGGTAAATGGGAGGAGCTCACGCACACAATCCCTGAAGATTCCCCACACTGAATGCCTTCAGCTTTGAAGCAAGCCAGCACAGAAAGTATTGGAAGCACCTGGGAAGGGATCAGTCCCCACTGCCTGCACGTTCTGCTGAATCAGCAACACTCGGTGCTGCACCCAGAAGCCACCCAGCTGTCACGGTTGCTGGCTGATCATCTCTCCACAGACATAGAGCTGCATTGTCAGGAATAATTGAAGTATTTTAAGTGACATGCCTGACCACCACAGCAAAAGCTTCATGCACTTAATGGTGCCAAGGTATTAGGAGAGAGAACTCCAGATCACCTTCCAGCAAGTACTTTAGTGACTCTCCTTCATCTTATCCCTGCCTACACAACTCTTCCTCCAGCCTAAAATTCTTTAATTTCTTTAAAGTACATAACTCCCTTAAATACACAGTAAGGTTTTGTTGTACATTAAAAAGCACATGTCCCAGGGCCCTGGCATCAGAGTATCTGAATAATTATAGATCACTTGTGACCCAGATGAAAGAGACTAAAAGATGAACAAGAAAAAATGCTCTTGAAGTCAAGGCAAACACATTTACAGAGCAGAAAACAAGAGGGGAAAACGGAGCCCCCAGCAGAGGAATACAACAGAATTATACATCAAAGACCCCATCAGCACAGGCAGAGCATGAACATCACTGACAACACCACCACACGCTGCCTCCCAGCTATAATCAAATCCCCTGAAGTATGCTCGAGTACAAATAGATTCTGCGTCTCCTCAAAACACAATCAGTTGCAACAAAGCTTAAGGGTCCCAGAGACACACAAATATGAAACCCAAATTTGGGCCTTGATGTTATACAAGAGTAATGCCAGATGAGAAAAATAGAGTACTGGAGAGCCCAGAACTAGGGAAAGAAGAGTAGTGAGGGCATGCTATTTTAAAAGAGAGGGAAAAAAAAAACAAACACCAACAACAAATTGTTATAGAATGTATTAACCTGTTCTAAAGCCTATTCTCACCTTTCTTCACCCCAAATTTCACATCAGCTCAGCAGAGCTCTCTCACAAGTCACTCCATGGTCTTCACCTATCAGGGTATGCATCCAAAATACAGCACCTTTATGTAAGGGTGAAGAAATTAATCAGAGTTCTTCTGCATGAGGGCTCCAACAGCTTGCAGGCAAGAGGCACCTTTGCTTTCAGCACCTTGTGCAGGAAGTCTCCCACAATGAAGACTACTGCTCAAGACAGAAATAACCTTACACAGCAATGCCGTCCCTGAGAATTCACAAAAAAATTGAGGGAGCTGACATACTTCCTAACATCAAGGCAATGAAGATGACATGTGTTTGTGCTGTTCCAGACAGACTTGCAGGCTTCACTTCTCTTTGGAATGGCCTGAACGCTGCAGAAATACATATTGCTCCAAGAATAGTCCCCCACAGCTGGATGGCAAGACATCTGGGAGGACTTCTCCCCCAGCAGCTCCATACTCGGCCTCCTTGTCCATACTTAAACATCTGCCAAGCTTCCCGCTCAAGCCCAACAGCCACATCCACATGCATCCAGTCCTTCATGCAACACTTTTTTATAAGCATTGCTGAGTATTTACCTATTTGCTCAACTTTGCAAAGTTCGCTTGCTGAATAAGGTCTTCACCTAGTCAAAGACCATTACTCACACAGCGGTGTTTGTTAGAAACCAAAACAACGTATTATTCATACCGAGTTCTTCTGTTCAGCCTCACCCCTCCAACACCTCATTTTTCCTATTTAGCCTAGCACAGCATTTTCCTGAAATTGGGCATAAGGCTGACATTTTTTACAATTTACTTCTTTTCGAGGCCACTCAATACATACTAGATTAAAAGCAGCCCTACCGCATACACACAAAAAAATGGCCTTATTTCCCTTCACTCTTATTGTGTTGCCCTTCCGCTCCTCAAGAGACCCCCACTCCCCAATGGGTAACATGCTCCATTTATCACAGCCTACAGAGACCCCTGTTACAGGGCTTGGCTGTATTTTACAGCACCCCACTATTTAGTCTGCACGTTACAGATGAGTGAGTGAGTATATAATCAATTATACCTAATGTTTAGCATATCTCCTTTCATCTATTAATCACTTGAATAGTCAAATTTCACAAACTTGAAAGAAGTCTATAACATTCTACTAAATAGAAACTTGGAGAGAAGTTTTGTCTCCTCCTATTACATAGTTAAACAAAATCCTCTGGCTACTACCATAACTAACCTGTTGATAATATAAAGGTTTTATTTGGTTATGAAATAATGATTCACAAATCCGTTGACAAGAAAGCAAGCAGTTATTTAACACCCAAGAGGGAAAGGAATTTTGTATTTTGCGCTGTTAATTTTTTCTCTCTATCATACAATAAGCCTTTTATCACTAATAAAGTAATTTGCACTCATTTAGTTCTGCCTTCACTTCTTGAGAAGTGGTTTGTTATATTCTTTGCTCTTCATTACCCGAAACAAGAATAGGTCTCAGTCTGCCAAGTTCAGTGGACAGCATATAACAACTTGGTTCATTTGCCAAGCTCCAGCTCAGAATTCATCCTGTATCTTCCAAAAATCTTATCCCTTCCAAGCAAAGGTTTCAAGCCACAACCGAAGTGCAAGTCTAACAACTGAAACAAGATAAGCTTAAGATGGGAGCAAGACTTACACCCCCGAATAGCACTGCTGCTCCAGCTCTTGCCACAATCCCCAGGTAAACGAGATCTTTAGCACAAGCTTTCTAACGGTTTATTTGCCATTCTGAGAGAATAAAAGGATGTGGGATAGGTAGAGCTTCCTATGGACACTCCTAGCATGCATTTTGCAGATAAAAAAATTGTTTCCGTGCCTTCATTAAATGTGCTATCTAAAAGAAAGGTCCCTTCCAGCGGCACTGATGCACCATCCTAACAGGAGGATCCGAAAGACCTGATGCTGGATGGTAACCCGCACAGTTTTGGGTAAGGCTCAATCTCCTACACAGTTGCAGAGGCTCAGCACTACACCAGTAACTCTTGATGCAAGTACTCTTACTGGAGCACGTATTTTCCAGGGAAAAGCTTAGAGACCCCTTGAGTCACTGCAGGTTTTAGTCACTATTTTGGAACTACGCAGAGTGGCAGGCAGTCTGCATCTCCTTTCTAACAAGAAAATGCTTGCTTTTTAATAGACTATGAAGAGCACCTGGAGACAAGGATATTTCAGTTACAGAATCTCTTCTATATTAAGACACAAACAAAACAGAATGCTGGAAATCTTGGCCTCATCTACCTTTCAGGCTTGCCTAGAGCTCTGTTATAGGCAGCAACACCTCCTATAAGAGAGAATTAGCCTCCAGGACACGTAATCCAAAGCAAATAGGGCTCCAAAACTGGTACTACAACCTACTGGTGAGGACAGCTTCTGTAAAAATGACTGGTTTAATGAAGGAAGAGAAGAATCAGATTGTCTATATTCATCAGTGTGGGGAGTGTGCATGCGTATGCGGGGTTTTGCCAGTTACCCTTTCGAGCTCCCAAACTAGCCATTTCAAGGAATTTCACTAGCAAGATCTAGCACTCAATTTTTCTCAGGACTAAGTGCAAACTAGCTGTAGTTCACCATCATAACCTAACCAAGACGCCATATTTACACCTAGGCCATTCAGCAATACTTCTCAAACACAGATTACACACATCTCTAGAAGTCAGTAGCTTCTAAGCTACTGGAAGTATTCAGACCTGTGATGTTTTTAAGTACCTAAACTCCAGCCATATCACAATTTTAGTCAAATCCCACCCCAGGATCCTGTAGAACACTTACCTTCAACCAGACCTTGTCCAAAGGGCACCTTCTTCCTTTAAAGACACATAGAACAACACAGTCATTCTTTCACAGCCCAAAACTTAGCTTCTTCCTTCAGATGTTTATCTTCTTCAGTGCATTGGCTTATTAAGCCTGGAACTCAGCTTCACCTGGAACAGGTGGGGGGCTTTATTTTGCAGGTGTGAGCAATGAGCTAATCTGGGAGACCAAGCCACACAAACAATGGGAAATGCATTGTATCAATGTAACATTGATAAAATATGAGTCTTCTTACAGAACTAAGGATGAAGTGCATTGGAAGGTGACCTTAAGTGAAAAGGACTGGGTCAGTCAGTGTTAACACTTGTAGCACTTAAGATGTATGAGTTGGATATAGGTATGCCCTTACCAAGAGGTATAGGATTGACTGGAGGATAGGATTAGATTAAAGGGAAAGAAGTTCCCAGACCACCTGACCTCCCAAAAACTGACTCAAGAAAGCTGTGTATTTTCTTTCCCTGCAGGAAAGATATTCTATGGATGAAGTTAGCAGCTAAGTTAGAGCAATGTGACAATACTGGCTGGAACAATATTGAATACAAGCTGGGATTTACGGGATCGGTATTGACAGCTGGATGGCAGGGGTTAGACTAGGTGATCCAATGATACTTTTGTCCGTAAAGCCCATGCATGAGAGAGAGGAAACAAGCAGCAGGTGGACTGTGATTCAGTTGTGTAAATCCGTATTCTATAGGTTTACTTCCAAGGTTAGCTATTCAAATTTAGCTGCATGCTTTCCTCTTTGGTGCTGTGAATGTGTTTCATAGAAGAAATATTTTGAGTGTCCTTCCAAGTCTACTAAAGGCAACAGAAGCATTTCCACAGATTTTCCTGGGCCTTAGTCCTAAATAAACCATGAGGATTTCTGAGCTGTCTTTTACTTTACCTCTCCTGGGAACCCAAACCCCTTTGAAGATGATTCAGTTTTTCTAGGACCCTGCAACCTCCATGAACTCATGCCCCATCTGCTGCCAGTGAGGTCTCAGGTTAAGGCTCAAGTTCTCCACTGTGCTAGTGACAGCAGGTCTTTTTCTCAGCATCCACTGAGATGTTTTCTTTCTCATTTATTAGTTTGTCTATAAGCTAAAGTATAGCTCGAGAATTTTAATAATATCAGACTGAACTTGGTTTTGGTTAGGACTGATCTCCACGCATTAGGCACAGAAGATCTTGCCATAGAAATAGAATCCTAAATGCCTCCAAAATATCATTGCCAATCTTTTCTCCTCTAGGCTCAACCCACCCAACTCTGTTTTTCAATTAACTTCCCCTTTAAGTTTCCCCTGTGTTTTCCCCACCTCTTTCTCTCAGCTTCATACACCTTTTCCTTGTGATTATCTAACAGGGTAGTTAAATGTTTCATCTTTGTCTCCTAGCCAGAATTAATTGTTTTATGCTCCACACAGAGTATGTTCTTTGATTAATTAAAACACACACACAGGAAGCTATACGGTAATTTTATTGCTGTTTTCTACTAAATAGCATTTTGTGTTCTGGATATTATCTGGCAAATGTGCAGTTCACTCAAGAACTACAAAACAGAATTGAAAATTAATATAAACTGGTTAATATTGTAGCAAAACTAAGAGCAGTGCCATCGGTTATAAGGAAAGTCATGACACACTACGCATTACTTAAGGAATTTGGCTTTTTTTGGCTGTTATTATTGCTGCAGAATTTAAATACTGTGCATTGTTTTGATGACAAAATAGAAATGCATCAGGTTGTCTACACATTGCTGGAGCTGATGTAGACAATTTAACATTCAATGGATAAATCTAAGTCCTGTGTGCATTGTTATTCTACGTGCAGTGGGTCAAACCATAAATAACTGACCTCAGCGTACCTGAGCCTTGCAGCATTTGAAATACAGCTGAAGACTCAAATCCTTCAGGCTGCGTCTGCTTCTGGGAAAGGCTTATCATAGAGCAGAGGATATCATATTTCACACATTATGATCACTTTTCCTCATGTGGGCAAAAAATGTCTTTTTCTCGTTGGATGTAGAGAGGCCCCACGCTCATCACCTTTAAACCCGACTACTGCAATGCCCTCAGCTGGAAATGCCACAGCTTGCAGCAGGCGTTTCGGGCATGCCAGTGCAATGAAAACAAACCTCTGTGCTCCACAGAGGCTTGTGCTTCCTTTTTCGTGCTTCCTTGCCTTGGGAAGGAACTAGCTTCAACAAGTGTATGATTCATCCTCTGCCTGGTCTTGATCACCCAAGGTCAAGGTCTGCATGGAGTCAGCCCTGCCCTGTGGCTTTCTGGAACCAGCCTTCCTCCAGGGCTGTTTGTTCTGATCACTGCCAGTCTTGTATGCCTTGAAACTCACGCCTGGATAAGGAAAACTGTAGAGTTTTTACAACAAAACTAGTCACAAGAGCCTGATTTTGAAAGTCCATGCATCTTTCAAACTCCAATTTTGGCCCCCAGACAGCAGGCAAAACTAACCCTTAAGCCAAAATCACTGTGAGCCAGAGGCCCAGGTACCAAAAGATGTATGGCTGTGCAAACTCAAGAGTGGGTGCACAGGTACGCAGCTAATTTATTCTGGAAGTACTAAATAGGCATATGTTAAATTCATTGCACCTGGAGTTTGCACCAATTATGAAAATTGAGGTCTTTTTGGTTCGTTTAATCTTCCAGTGGCACTTGCCACTGCTGCTATTAAAACAACATCTAGGATCAATTTGATGCTTTAAATATCATGGACAAATCGTCAGTCACCATTCCTGTCCACACTAGTTTTCCAAATGGTATCAAAAAAAATTTCCCTTTTATTTTCCCAGTAAAGTGTGAAATTGTTTTGAAAAGTAATTAGCACATTGTTCAGCAAGTGAGAGATAGTATAGCAACTGACATCACAAAAATCCCAGCAGTCCACAAGAGAACGGATTTTTGAAAAAAAATGCCTAAATCTTCATAAGGTCTTGAGCCCGAAGAGGCTGAGAAAATTACCACAGAGATTTAGTGTGAGGTCCCATTAAAGTATTGAGTCATATGCAGGAATCTACTGTAATTACATCAAAAACAAAGATTATCTTTCTTTGCTATGAAATGATAATAAAAACCCTGTGGTGAGAAAAATACCCAGTCTAACTCTCATGTACCTGTAATTTTCCCCTTCTTTGAAAATAAGAGAAAGAGCAGAGACGCTTCCAACAGCTGCAGGCAGAAAACAAGCAAACTTGTGTTTCTCCACCCTGCTAACAGAGGGGCCATCGGGTGGGTTTGGACCAAAGAGATCGCTCTTAAACATCTGAGGAAAGCCGTGCAGATGACTGTCTGGTGCTGGGCAAGCAGACCTGTTGTTAGATGTGTTTCAGCATTGATTATACCATGGAAAAGAAAGCCGCATTTTTGATGTGCAGTGTTTCAGTAACATTAAATGAAGTTTTAGTGAGAAAAAAACAAAACAAAACAAAACAAAAAAAAACAAAAAAAAACCCCAAAATCCCAAAAAGCAAATACATTTCCCTTCCTCTTGTTTTTCTTAAAGTTATTTCATTTTTTCCCAGCTTCTAGAAGCATCATCATTTTTCTTGTGGAAGTGTCACTTTTTAGTTAACCTGCTGCTCTTCTGAAGTTCCTGAGTAAAACGCTTATTTGGTTCTTTCCTTCTCTTTCCTTAAGATACTTTTAAAAGTTCCTCTTCTTTCCAGGTACCACAGGTGTCTTCAATAAGAACCATATGCTTGGCCTTCCGGTCACTGTAACTGAGGAGAGCTCCATTGACACAAATTACCATCTCAGAGCTCAGCTAAAATTCAACTACTACCAAATATTTGGCAAAATCCCATCAAAGCACCCACCATTCATCTCAAAGGGAGAACATGAACAACCGGGTCAGGGCAGTTCCTTGCTGCGGAGCGTCAGGATCCCCATCGAGGGGTGGGAGAGGTGGCAAGGTGAGCAGAAGCTCTGCTCACTCCAGCCCCTCTGCAACTACAGCTGTGCTTCACACACCCCGGCTTCATCACTCTTTTCCATCACCCAAGTCTCTGCTGCAAACTTGCTACAACTGTTCAGTAACTGATTTATTTCCCCAGAGCTCAGAAACTTTGAGAACAACTCTTTCTACTCCCTGCTTCAGTCTGGTCCTCACCTGAGCCACTGTTTCCCACCCCAAGTGATCTTACTGTCTGTCCATAATGAACCCATAGTGAGCTCTGAGGGTTGGCCATGGCCTTTCCTTCCTCAGCACTTAGGAGCATCTGCTCCACAGCATTTTAGCCCAAAAAGAGAACAGACAGAATCAGGCAATCATGCAGGAAAGCACTTCAGGTACAGTTTAGTGGACTTCTGCTACATCTAAGATATGACAGCAGTGGACGTTTCAGAAAGGCAGGACCAGAGACAAGGCTACAAAATATTCCCAAGGGGACCATCCAGGAGACAGGCTACCTACAGCACAGGTCCGGGTCCATCCAGGAGCAGGCTTACAGGCAGGCACATCTACAGACAGGGACTGATGGCCCCCTGCTGAGCTTAAATGGGTCTCCTGGGCCATGGGCAGGAGAGGGGCAGGTCTCAGGGGAGGCTGGGCAGAGACACAAAGGGCCATTAGTGCCCTCAGGGGCCTGCCAGTGTGACCCATCCCTTCATTTGAAAGATGACATTTGTAAATGTCATTGGCAATATAAAAGCCAACAACAAATTCTGTGGTGTTGAGGGACGTGGTTTAGTGGTGGACATGGCAGTGCTAGGTTAACGGTTGGACTCTCTGATCTTAAAGGTTTTGTCCAACCTAAATGATTCTATGATCCAATTTTGTGATATCTGCAGCTCTCTGAGATCCCCCTCAACTACATGAACACTTTCTGGGATTAATTTTTTTTCACGCTTTGTTTTTTCGTATCTATTGGTAGACAGTTATCTTGAGTACCAGATTAGATGATCCAGCTAATAGCTCACAAATATAGGGAGTGTTCCTCACTCATCACTAGCACTCAGTTAGTTCACCAACTGACTGAATCATTGCTTGTAAGTACTTTTGGATTGATTAGCTCTTGCAGGGTATTTTGAGCTGTTTGAATCAATGTACATTAATTTCTGGGTCTTACATTGTAAGACATGAGAGTATTGGGCTCACAGAAATGCTTTATTCTATCATATTTTATACTCTTTGCATCATATACGTGGCTACTTCTGACCCCTAGCTGGTATGAAACACATATTCCTAAGTATCCATCTCCCATTATACAGGTAATCAAGGCACAATTAGATCACTGACACCTCTATAAAGTTTTCTCTCAGAACTGGAAAGTCAATACAAACTATGCCAATTTTCTTTTACCCTGTTCTACATCAGTTTTTTTAGTCAAAAACTTATTTCTTTAGCATTTACAAAGCTGGGATAAGTTCCCTTTGGCTTGTGTGAGACGATCTGTGCTTGAGAATGCGAAGTCTTTAGTGAACTAACATGCAAAACATCGAATCTGCATTTTCCAGATGCAGACTTCGTGAACAGGGTCACATCCACTATGGTTTCTGTCCAGTATCAGGCATATACGAAGATTTCCTCAGAGCTGGCAGATCTGTAAGGGTCAGGGGTTAGAAGCTACAGTAGCTGGTTTCCCTCCTCTGCCACTGACTCTCCAGTCATCCTCAGGCTTCTCTCGTGCCTCTGGATTCAATGACTGTGTTTATCATTGCCCAACACATGGGAATAAAAATATTTAACAACATATTCCAAGGGCGTGACAATCTTACAAAACAGCTTGCAAATCTAGAATAAAAGATACAGAAGAAATAGCAAATGTTATTATTCAGATGTAATTCTATTCTTCTGCAGAATGCAAAGTTACCAGCTGTTGGGCTGGTTTTGTACAGTTCATCACAGTGTGCTTGCTCTTTTCAAATTGTTCGTCAGTGATTTGATGGAGAAAAATCGTGTCTAACATTGTGGGATTAACGCTGTTAGATTTCCCAAAAGAGAGCTGCACCAAGGAATTTTCTCCCTGGTATGAGAAGACAGATTTGCACGGGTCAAACAATTCACTGTTTTAAAAAGTCTCCTTTAGAACCTTACATGGGTAGCATGATCCATCCTAGGGCTGTTGCATTTTTCTGCTCCTGGATTTTCTAGAATTACCAAATCTAGATTTTCTAGAAGTAGCGAAAAGAAACACTTCTATTTTTAAAACCTCACATAACAGAAGATCGATATGAAATCTGCAGGAATACAATCTTTCACAGTCGTGATACAAGCCTTTTTCAAGAAGTGGTTCAAAAGACACCTTTCAGACCAACTATTAAAACAAATGCATTTCAGCTTGGAGATGAAAGTCCATGATTTTTGCCAAGTTTCACCAAGATTTATCCTGCTGTTCCTATTGTGCTCCAATGACTGGTTCCGAACATCACGTTTCTTATTGCAGCAGCCTCCAGTGGTGGAAACCGGACAAGACACAATCTGTCCTGGCACACCTTCAGAGCAGGCATCACAATGAACATGCAGTACTGCCACTTCACATGGAACAAGCTGGAGTATTTCATATTAACCAATATTGTGGGCATTCAAGTAGATTTCACAAAAGCCACAAGAAAATTGCGGATTGGTACCCAAATATTCCCAGTCTGAGTTCTTATTCCAAAGTGTACATGAAACGTGGCCTTGATAATTGCCCTCCTGCTCCTTATGGCAGTAATGCCCACTAATTTCCCCAGCTGGGGCTAGACCTTGCAGACCACAGTTACTGCCATGAACACCATTTTTTGCTAGTGTAGACACTGTCTGTAGCGCAGACAAGGTGGTCCTGTGTTGAAGAATCTAAGTACTGCTAAAGTTTAAAATAGAAGGTTTGGTCCCCGGACAAAGTCCCATAGCAGACAACCAAAGGGACGCATGTGATCCAGAGCAGCTGATGAGTGGGAAAAGTGCCATTAAAAGATAATTGTCTAATTAAGTGATTTAAGACTTCTGTAACATATGAACAGATGAAATCGAAGACCTGCAAGTGCCATTGAAGATTTGTGACTGTGGTGGCTCGGCAGCTATGAAAGTGAAGGATTTATTGTACATGTGAAGGAGCACATCTGCCTTCTTGCTGGCTGCTGCTATTCTCAGCTCCCGGGAGGTCCTGCTGGTGCTCACTCCTGGGGGCTTGCGATGAACTTCAGCAGTTTAAATATTAGTCAAGTGGGATGTTCAAAGCCACATAAGGGATTTACAGGCCCAAACTCCATTAATTTCAGAAGGAACTGAATGCTCCAAAACCTTAGAGACCGTCAAGCATTTTACTCTGATTTCCATGCTTAAAATTTCCTTTCAAGGAAAGCTTTTGGTAAGAAACGCCGCAGGGGAAAGCACTGATTTGCAGCTGTTGCTGGGGAGAACTGATTGCTACAAGCAATGAGTACATGAGTTTTCTTTGTGGTTTCTTGTTAGTCCTGTGTCCTGTTTTTGTAGAGGTGATTTTTGTATCGATTCTGGGCTCTCCGTTTCAGGTGACAGCTGTAAGGTGGGGTGAAGAAGGATGATATGTGCAAAATGTGCTAGCAGAAGCCAAGGGATAAAAGTTTTAAATCACTTGCCTATGACAAGCAGATGGACTCTGTGGCTAAGGTTTACTGACTCTCCAATGCAGCAATTTATCACTTTCGGCCATTCTCCCTCTCTGCTTCCTTTCCCCAGATAAAGTGCCGCTAGCACAAGCTCACACACATTTTTTTGTTACTTGTGGACACAAGACACTGCCGTTACCTTCAGGTGTTTATCTTAATGATTGAAGGAGCACAAATGTTCAAACTTCAGATTTTATTTCAGCGTATTCTAAACTTGGGAATTAGCCAGGTCAGTGACACTTGCCATTGAGCTGCCAGGTCAGTCATAAGAGATTTTACAGGAATTTACTGGGACTGTCGCACTTTTGCCAGTCCCATTGCAGATGCAGAGAGATGACTCCCACGTAACACAGGTCTTTCTGAAGTGCTGTAAAGTCTATCACACTGAAGAGACTCACCAGGGGGCTCCTACATTACAGCTCTGCACAAATCATTCTGAAGCTCATCGGTCTGCTCAGCAGTGCCTTGCCTCCCCTCCAACCCCCCGGCCCCTCTCCGGGGTGATCTCACCTCTGCACTCAGGGATAGAGCCTTATCGGCATCGGCAATCGCAAGAGCCTCGCTAGAGGTCACAGCTTTCACATGATTCAATTAGGTGGGTTTTAATATTCTACAGAAGAGCAAACTTTAGATGCGGTTTGTAGCATTCATTAACCTTAGCAGGCAGGTACTGTAAAGTCCCGGTGACAGTAAACTCACCTCCTGCCCTCTTCCTTGTCCAGGTGGCAAGAAACCCGCTCCCACGTCTTTCCCCTCAGGGTCATTTCATTTGGTGCTTTCGGATCGTTCCCTGCAATATTGAAAGAAAAAAAATATACCCCTCCTTTCTTCATAAAACACCTAAACAGGGATTTATTATGGAACAGATAGTAATTATTTTCTTGCTCATCTTTCTGCCGCACAAGCTGTTTTGCAGGAAAAAGGGTTCAAGGTTCCTCCAATGTCCTGGGCTGTTTGCAGAGTTCTCTGCGTGGGCAATTACAGTCCTTGGACACGTCAGTTCAGTGGCCAAGCCAGGAAGGTAACCCGAGTGCCTAACTCCTGAACAAGCAGGGAGAAAAAAAACCTTGTAGTCATTCAGGACAGAGGGTATGAGGGTCAGTAGGAGGGATGCACTCCCAGTGTGACGTCCGACAGCGCCGTGGCCTGGCACCGGGCAGAGATCTGACCCGGCGACTCTCGCCCACGGTCTGCTGCTGGGAAGCAGCGCAGGGACTCCTGCAGCCTGGCCGACCGCAGGGACACTCCTCAGGTGTTCCTGATGGGAGGCTAGAGGGGAATAAAGCGATGAAAGAACAATTTCTGAATTCACACCTTGATTTTTAAAAGAAAGCCTAATTCCTTTCTAAATCTGGCAGCAGGTAATAACGCTGCTTTATGTAAGCAAAAGCATAAGATCCTCCAGGTTTACAGAGTCACGGTAGGGCCTGCCGAAGGGGAATTAGGAGGGACTGTTCCCGCACACACAAAGCTATCACACGCAGGGCACATCCACGCTGCCCAAATCCCACCACTGAGCGAGAGCTGGTTCCTATTGCGCTTCCTTTGACTGGGTGAGTCTCTCTTCCTAGCATTGCCTAAATCCTCCTCTGTTGCAGAAGTAAAGGATAATATTGGCATTGGCTTTAAAATATTCCTGCAGCAACCTGGGACAGCGTGTGATCCTGCGCTCCCCCCCTCCTCCCCCAGCTCGGAGGCAGCCTATGAGAAGATTTGACTATCAGAAACGATAAACTTCACAATAGATTTCGCTATCAGAAACAATAAAGAATAAAATTCACATCTATATAGACCACCAAAAAGCCTATTCCGTGCTAAATATCTCTTTCACATACACTGACAGGCACCCCAGCACCTACTCCAAAGGATCAGCTGCAGGGCAGGAATAACAGTTAAAAGAGTGGGAGATACAGTAGTAAAATAGGTAAAATCTCAAGTGCCATATGGAAAGGGAAATAGAGCTCTCCTGCATATATATACTTATGAAAGGAAGGAGATAATCTAGTTAATGAGAATTGTGAACCCATTGCAAGCTGGTGGGAGGAAATGCATGTCTGCTTCCCTGGGCAGGAGGAACTCACGCAAACGCTAACGAGCCTTTGAAACTCGTTGCGTCATTTGATGCCACAGCGCTGAGGGATACAGAAGATCGCGCAATAAAAGCTCTCCTGTGTTTCAGCCCGTGTTCTCAACCATGAGCCTGGAGATCTGGGAATAAACTTCCCCTTTGAGGGAGTTATTTAACTGTGGGGTTTCTGGGACTTGCGTCTTAGCACAAGCCCCTGGCAGCTGTCGGAGGCAGGATGACACAGACCAGATTTTCTTCCAGCAGGACAAATCCTACATTTCTATACTTCACAGAAACTAAACAGTTGTGTTGAGAGTTATGGTTATTAACTGGACAATGCCATGGATAATTCGCTTTGTTTCAGCTCTTCTGAGCAAATGAACATCCCGGGCTCTTGCCCTTCTTCTGGAAACCAGAATCCCCCCCAACCACTTTGGAGAGGTACTCTGCAGAATTAAAATCCTCCCCAGGGAGATTTTGTAGGTACAGTAACACCGTTTAAAGATCCCTGCCAGCTAGCTCGTGTCATTCGAAATCCTTCCGGAAATATTTAAAACAAGCAGACTGGAGAGGCTGACGTAAGGGAAATATGAGAGCTGGGCAAGTATAAAAGTATGCGGTAACCTTTCTGACAGTCCTAGGAGCGTGGCGATTATCTGAGTCAAGAATCAATTTCTAAAGCAGCAGAAACAGCAAGCTTTCTCTTTAATTTGTGATAAGCAGAAATAAAGCTATAAAGAAGCTGTGTTAACAAATTTATAATATGGTTTTTAAAAAATTCCCTAACAAAAGTGTATTAAAAACGTATTTAGTAAAGTGTTGTGGTGGAGGTTCAACGGAATGAATCCAAGAGCTGGAGCAGAGCCTACCGTGTTTTTATGAATCCATAAAATGTTTAAAGGATCTCATAAGCAAGACCCTAAGAAACCAAATTTGAAGCCCGAAGCAAATTTTTTCACAGTTCATATATAAAAACAGAACTGGAGGTTTTTATATGATAATGCTGACACATTAATTATAGGGGGAACTGATAACGTTAAACACAAAAAAGGGGGAAAAAAATGAAAAAACATTTGCTGGGTACTATGAGGAGTACATATATACTTTCTGTTATTTTACCTAGAGGCAAAACTAATTGAAACAAAGACAAATGGTGAAGTCACTGCTGAAATCATACTTCATCTCACTGGAAACTAATAGTGCTCTTCCAAGACTCCTTTAGATGAGGACAAAGTTATAACTGTATCACAGCGCTCACAGCGCTATGTTCTGCCGTGAGCGCCATTTGTTTCTTTGCAGAGTCCCACCGTACCCCTCCTTTTCCTGACTGGAAAGGCATGAGGAAAAGCCCACGGGAAATGCAAGATTGGTATTTATTTGCTAATTATGTAGTATTGCCTTACACCAAACTAACAAAAAACCTTCCCGAGATACATAGATCCTACAGAGGATGATCACAGAGAAATCTGCCTAATAATTAACTTCGTTTTTGCTTATTTAGACAAGTAGCGTTAGTTTTCCTGTACAGATATTGTGTGTAGGAAAACAACCGGTGTAAAATGAAATGCATTAAAACAGTGTCAATCCTCTTATTTCACAGAGCCAATCACTGATTGGGTTATCGCACCAAGAACACAGCGAATTCATTGAACCGGGACCATTAAAATAAATTCACTTCCATCTCCTTCCTTCTTCATCAATCTTCATGTAGTGCGCCTTGCATAAGCTAATAACAGATTCATTGCAGCCATGCTGTAACTGATTGCTAAACTTTGCATATTTTACTGATGTATATTAAGAGGTAGTACTGAGACTCTCAGGATTAACAGCTCTACGCTTTGAATTACCTTTCATTTCCATTCAAAGTCCATGCAATTCTCTACAAGGGCTCTTCAAAAGAAGTTCTGCAGGAAACAAAGACAGATTAAAACTCAGCGGGGGTGAATTCATATGTGCTGAAGAAAGGAATTAAAATAAGAAAAACCAGTTCCACTTTTACATTTTCAAAAAGCAGAACAATCATGACCTTATAATGATCATAATTCTTACAGCAACACAAACCTTAGTGTCTCAGAGGCTGTTCGTGTCTCTTAATTTGTCTAAGTATGGCCTAGAGAACTAAAAAAAAAACATTGATACCACAGGTCTGCTCCTATTCCCGATAGGAAACTGAGAGGAAGAAGAAGGAAAAAAAAAAAAAAAAAGAATAATTTAGGTTGGGAGTGTCCTCTGGAAGTCAGGTGGTCCAACACCACCCCCGCCTCCAAGAAGGGCCAGCTTAGGGCAGGTTGCTCAGCACCTTTTCTAGTTGGATATTTGACACCTCCAAGGACAGAAGTTCAACAGCCCCTCTGAGCCCCTCCTGCAGGGTTTCACTGCCCACACTGAGGATTTGAGGATTTTTTCCTGGGATCTAATAGGAATTTCCTTTGTTGCAGCTTGTGTCTGTTGCCTCTTAAAAGCAGGCTAGAGCAAGCCTTTGTCTTGGGGTAGGGTGGGAGCAAAATTGGGCATGTTTTTCCAGATGTGTCCTATTAAGGGCTGGGTAGAGGGGAATAATCACCTGTGCTGAAGCTAACGCAGCTTAGGTGCAGTTGGCCGTTATGACCTGGGCAAGCAGTGTGGGTGATTGAGCAGCTTGATGCCCACCAGGCAATGGAGGTCCTTTTCTGTAACTGATTTCTATATAAAAGGCTAGTTAGTGTCGCTAAGACAAAAATAACAGCTCTAGCACATCTTCTGTACTTACTGAAATTTTAGTACCTTCCAAGATTGCTTTGGCGTATCTGGTACACCAAAAAAGAAGGAAAAAAAAAATCCCTAAATTTTCCAACACAAACAATTTTTTGCACTGTACTTTACTTTTCTTCTGGTCTGCAGTTGTCTTATTAGAAACCATAGATCCAGAGTGGCTTTAGAAGACAGACATGGGGAAGTCCATCTGGAGAAACAATTCATCGAGTGTCTTTCTCAGGCATTTGAAAGAGAAAATGAGGATAATTTTAGTAGAGGATGAGAAATTTGAGTAAATAACTGATGCCTCTCTGCACTTATTAAGTGCCAGTCTCCACTTTGATTTAAATTTTTTAATGAACTGGTGTCCCAACTCAAATTCTTCAGCTGGGTGTGGTATGTAATTTATGTAGCACCTGGTATGTAATTGGCAGCAGTTTGCTCTTTGCTTGTCTCTTTGGGTGAGCCTCTGTGATCCTAATGACCAGGAAGAATCTTGAAAATCCTTCCCGAACAAGCAGTGTCTCCTGTGCACTGATACTACATTGGCAGCCCTTTAAATCACTCTGTTCTGCTGTCTAACGAGGTTTCCACATCCTGCCTGGCCTCCTTGTCCTGCTCCCAGCTCCGTGCTGCTCCATGGAGCTCCCTTAACCCCTGTGCTCCTGTGGCACCTCCATCCTTCTGGTCCAGCCCTCTCTTCCAGTAGTTCCAGTGTCATCCATCAATAGTTTTCTAGGTCTGGGAGAGAGGGTGAGGATTTTATCAGCATTCTTCTTTTCTAAAACCCGAATCTTAGATAAACTTTACCCAGGGAGACAAGATTTTCCCTCAAAGCAAGAGGAGAGACAGAGAGAGGATATGGAAATAGAGGTCCTCATGTAGCCCTTCATTATCCAACTCTACTTTTTTGCAAGGGTGGAAAGATACAGTCCAGTCACTCAAATTTTTCTCCTGCCCAGAAGTTTCAAGTGGGTGTCATGTTCTTATTCACTGAGCTGGTGTCATTTAATGCTGTCTCAAATTGTTAAGCAGCTTCTGGATGCTCTCTTCTGATGGATGAGGCAATTCTCCCTTTACGTAATTCAGAGGAGCCACATGAGACTTAATTAATATTTATAAAGCATTCAGGATGCTCAGTTGAAAAGGGTGATGATATAGAAGCTCTACAAAAACACAATTTTTCAAATTCTCTGATGCTGCAGGTCAAGTTAAAGACTCATTTTTTTCCCCTTCATTTTGCTGCAGCAATTCTGTCCCCTGTGGGTTGTGTGGAAACAGTCCAATGCTCAGAAGCCAGTAACACCGGGAATTTAAAAAGAGAGGATAACCTATTTATACTTGTAAAGGATAGCACCCCATGAACAACAAAGCCAACGAAATGTTATTTCCTGTGAATTTGTGTCCTGTCTCCTCTAACCACCGCCCCGTCGTACATCTCCCCGCAGCCCTTCCCTCTCCCCTGGGGCACACAGCGGTGCGCGCAGTGGCTGGTCTGAGCCCGGCCGCTCAGCTGGCGCACACCGTTCAGCCACGCGGCGGCTGCGTCTTGAACAGCGAACGAGTTGAACCGCGTGGTGATGATATTACAGCTTGTTATTGCATCTGCAATTACTCTGACTTTGCGCGAGTTGGTTGAAACTGTCTGGGAAAAAAAAGGCAGACGTGCCAGATGTCTGAAGAACCTCATTTCTTTAAATTGCCAAGCACAGCCCCGAGCAGAGCAGACCGGACTGGGGCTCTCGAGCGCTCTCCATGATGTCTAGTTTCTACTCTTGCAAACAGCTACTGGTGCCGGCAAAGAATTAAAAAAAACCTGCTTAACTGAGGCTGGAGCAGAGTGGCAACCATCCCACCCTGCTGCAGGGCAGTACCAAAGAGATGCCATAGGGATCACAGTGACAACAGCAAAGGCACCGGACTGGAAAGGATGTGTTACAGCTGGCAAACAAAAGCACCAGTTAGAGGAACATCATAGCCCATAGGGAAACGTGCGTGTTTATTTTTTCAGGTCTCATCTAGCACGCAGAGGAAAATTATAGAGAAAGAGAGTGTTTGGGTGTGTTTGTATCTCCACTCAACCGTTACGGGAAAGGGAAATCATCCAGAGCACAGATTTGTTTAATGTGGAATGATTTAATGGCATATGGCGTAATTCAGGGAGTAACCTGAGGCGATCTCCTCCCGCAGCATCCCGGCAGTGCGGTACTGCCATCCCCCGCAGGTCGGGCTCCGCAAGGATGCGGCCCCTCTCCCCTCCTGCTGCCTGATCCAAAGGCTGCTCCCACCCCTGGTGGGGAGCTGGGGGGTGGCGAAGCAGCTGCTCCTAAGACGGTTAGAAGTTGTTTTCTTTCTTAACGTGCAATGCCTACAACTGCTTCCCAGAGGCATTCAAATGATGGCGTCCCTGCTCTGTATCGATTCAAGGGATCGCTAGGACCGAGCTCCTGGACGCCAAGCCTCGGCACCACGCTCCGATGGAAGCGCTGGCATGTGCGGCCCCATCTTGCCTTCCCTTTCCTCCCTGGTGCCAGCTCCAGTGTGTTCCTGGTCCAGTGCTGGGCTACTTCAGCGCTGGCGGCTGGCAGCCAAGTCTCTGCTGTTGTGGTTTGCTGGGTTTTTGCACACCCATCAAACCCCTCCTCTCACCCTCCTCCGTCTCTCTCCCCAGAATGCCCCTCTCCCACTGCACCCACAAAAGCAGGCTGGCCGTCGCCTGAGAGCCCTGCCTGCTCCCCCACCGGTATCACCCTGCTCTTGGGGACTGGTGTCACCGCGAGCCAGCCGCCAGCCTGCCGAGCTGCTGGTGGCTCTGCCACCGCTTGGCATCTCCCGCCGGGCTGCGCCGCGCAGCAGCCAGTCTTCAGCCACAGCACGCCTGACGTTTGTGTCCCTCTTTTCGCAGCTGGGATGCATTTAGCCCACCCTGAAGAAGCTTCAGAGCTGTAAAAGGCCTTTAATCCTGAATTTCATCCATATCGCCCGTCATGCTCAATGCCCAGTCAGGTTACGGAGCGAGAACCTCTGGCAGGAGCAGCGGGGAGAGCTGGAGCACAGAGGGAGAGGGCAGATGCTTGGAGCCGGGGGCGAGCGGTGGTTTGACCCCGCTGGCGTTAGCCGTAGCCTCGGCTGCAGCGCTGCCGGCTGGCGGGTGAGCACCGGGAGCTGCCATCCCGGGTGCTCGAAAAGCTGCTGGATGTGAGAATAACGGAGTGAGAGGAAAAGGAATGTAGGAAAGCAAAAGGGAAATGTTTGCTGCAACAAGATAAGCCTGAAGTGAATCATTCAGGGAAAGATTAGCGGATACAAGGGCAGTTGTGAGTTTTACAGCTGCCCTCCAGTGGCTGCGTTACTATCCATAAATCTCCTCCGGGCTTGGTTAGCTAATATTTCAGATGTGGAAGAAATCCTTTTAGAGCTTCCCTTGCGCCAGAGTGACCACTTCTCTCACCAGCAGTTTAAGACAGAGGAATTGATTCCTTGTAATTTTGAGTAAAGGAACCAAATCCTGATGCCAAACAGTTTGGTCGCAGAATAACAAAAAAAGTATTGCTACTAAAACCATCAGCAGGCCAGGCTGCAGAGGACAGGCACAGGGAGTTAAATGCAACTTCTTCCATGCGTTCTCAGAGCACGCCTTTGGCTTCATGATTTCTGGGTTTCACCACCATGCTGCTTCTCGCTGTTAAACCGTCCCCAGCTCGCTTTTCCCCGGTGCAGGCCGGGGGGTGAGCTCTGCCCCGCACAGCAGCTGGGAGGGTCCTGTCGGTGTTGCTTCATCCCCCACACCTCACTTTTTGGGCTAGTTGGAAATCGCTTCAATTGCCACACAAACCTAAAGCCTTAAGGGTAAGAGGCCCTCAAAAATACTGGTGTGAGGTGTTCCCGCTCTCCTTTCAACCTTTCTTCATTATTATTTCTGCCACCGGCTTGGCTCCCTCCACCATGCTGACAGTGGCCAGTGCTGCTTTGCCAGGGGCCGGATCAGGACTTCAATCCGCCTGAAAAATAACCCAGAAGTAAAGGGGATGGAGGTGGAGGAAGCTGTGGAATTTCATTCAGCTGCGCTCCCAGCAAAGCCTCAGACCAGACACCCAGGAACAGGGGACACGGGCGTCTGGGAAGAACTGAGCAAAGACAGGGAAGGGGAAAGGGCAGGGTTTGTCAGCATCAATGCTGTTGTCAAGAAATGCACGTGAACCTCAACTCCTGGCCTCCACTAGCCATCTGGACACCGGGACAGAGGTGCTCAGCAGACACCGGCCACCTCCCTGTCCAGAGCCCGCACCTACGCGCTGTGCAGTCGAGTGAACTGCACCAACCCCCTGCCCTGAAGGACGTCTTAAACCCTGGGGACTTCTCAGTTTTTATTTAGGGCGGGTTCAAATTTGCTTTGCACTGGTGCATCAGGAGGTTTTTGAGTAAAAACCACTGAGGGCTGATGAGTTAGGCTGTTCACTGGTGTTTTAACGGCTCTTCTTCCTGGGACACTTGAGTTCAGAAGGTTATCTTCACAAGGAGAGGCCTGCAGAGTATTTTAAAATTAAATTAATTCTTGTAATGCTTTGCAGAATATTTAGGAGATGTAGTGATGCTGTGAGGACACTTTGTACCCACATTCAGACAAGATCTTGGAGTTGCCCTCCAGCATCAGAGGAAGGTTTTCATCTAAAGGGGTTTTCATCTAAGGTTTTCATCTAAGCTCAGCTGGCAGCGCTGCCAGGCTCTCCCAAACACCCCGAGGACACAGCCTCTCCTTTTCACCTGCCCTGCAGAAGACAATTCTCTGCCTCCCACAGCTGTAGAGGGGCAATGGGGTGTGAGGGTGGGGGGACCTGACATTGGTCTGCAGCCCAGAAGTCAGGTCTGGCATCTGGGACACTTCCAAACTGAGGCATGCTCAGGTCTGGACTTGGAGTGATGGCTTCGTGTTTTTTAAAATGCTCATCCAGACCAGAAGTTGCAGGAGGAAGGTGAGGTGAAGAACTTCTCTCCTAATGCAAATTTTCTCTTGAAGCAGCCCAAACACTGCTCTGTGCCCACAGGCGTTGAAGATGGTCTCTCAAGGTGGTGGCGTTTGTGTCAGGTGCCAAACACAGCCTGACTCCTGCAACTATAAAAATCAATCACAGCAACAGATGATATCAGCTCCAAAAGAAGTGCTTTCCATGTTAAGCAAATATTGCATCTGGCTGCCGAGGAAATGATGTTTTGTTTCTAATGGACAGCCTGGGGGCTGAGGTGTGGGAATGGTGCAGGCCCTCTGCGGGAATCGCAGCTGTAGATGAAACTCCACCACCATCTACTGGACACAGTGAAGATGGAGCTGGGCTCCTCTGTGTTTGTTTGCTAGCGAAAAGACAAAATCCCTCTAAAGAAAAAGGTTAAACCCCTCTAAAGAAAAAGGTTAAAAGTGTCAGGGCCAAAGTCCTTACCTCCCTGTTCTCCAGCCGCTGGGAATTTTTCTACACGTGGACGTAAGTGGCAACTATGCATCTTCTGAAAGTCTGGTTTTATTTCAATGTAGTGTAACCCTGATAGATCTGGAGGCAATTCTTATCTCGCCAAGTACAAGTCTGAATGCAAAAGCAGGCAAACAGTGGGGAAAGAGTGTTTTCTTAGGCAGTTCAAACAAAAAACCTTTATGTGGTTTACACAGTAGGGAGCAGTCGGACTCAAGGTTAACCCTCTGTGTGAGACTGAATTGGGGGAAAGAAATCACTGTACCAGAGCCCATGCAGACCGTGGAAATTGCTACAGTCACATAGCAATAACAGGGAGAACGGAATTTTGTGTATTAAAGAAAATCACCCTGAGCTAGTTGGATTGGGAGTCTCACTGCGCCTCCCCTCCCCTCCTTCATCCCTACCTGCTGTGGTGCTGCTGGGTGGCCGGGACCTGCCCGGGCTGGCAGCCCTCCGTGCCTCCATCCCTGCGGTGGAGCGGCCGAGCAGGTACCACATCTCCTGCTCAGGGGCAGGGATGGGGCAGAGGTGCCCGGCGCAGAGATGCACCTGGCGATGCCAGCACAGCAGGGCACGGCACCCTGCTCATCGGTACCTGTCCATCCTCCAGCTCTGCCTCCAAGACCTGGGCACCTCAGGGCACCACGCCGTCGCTTCCGGGCACCGAAGGGCTTTCTGACAAACTTAGAGCATTGAGTGGTCTTCCCAGGGTGACATCTGGAGACCCTTTCAGAGCCAGGAGCTGAGTCCTGTATCTCCACGTATCAGAGCGACGTCCCTCCAGCGCACAGCCCTCCCAACTCTCCCTTCCCTCTCAGCTCCGCACCTCTTCACGTGACCTACAATAACAATCCCCAAGGAAGCGACCAGGTTATCTCCAAGAGGTCCCGCATACCCAAAATTTCCTGCACCCAACCCACCTTTCAGCTTATCCCAAGTCTGCAGCAGGACCCAACACCCCAGGCTATTGCAACAGCAATGTCTCAAACCTGCTGCATCATTTAGATTTGATTCTTTAATAAATGAAGAAGTGAGGCTTTAATAAGAGATAAGGGAGCCTTGGACTGCCTTGCTCAGACTAGGCTTTTAATGGTTGAAAATGATAGACAAGCTGCTCCAATTTCTTATCTAGCATTTTGCTTTGAATTATTAATAACAAATTTGTACTTAATTTACTTATTTCAGAAAATTAACTACGTGTCACTGGTTCCAACATTTTTCATTTTTACTGCCTTCTGCATCTGCAGATGGATAACTTCATATAAACCCATTAAAAGGGAAAAACAAACACACAACCTCCTACCCCGGTGCACCCTCCTCCCTCTCTGGAGTACAGCCAGAAATCCCAGCCTCTAATATTGCTGTGCTGCTTTGCTTCAGACTTCCTTAAACTACAGCTCGGGTTAATGATTACAGCTGGTAAAGGGACAGAATTCTCCTTGTATCTAAAGCAGTTTTCCCAGACTCTTGGACAAAGAGAAACAATTTGGGGTAAAAGGGACAGAATCTGCAGCGTTGAGTGAAGAATGGAAGAGTTCTAAAACCTAGAATTAATTCACATTACATCTAAGTATTACTTAAATGTTGACACAGACGTGTCTAAACTTCCCCATTTCCTAGAGACAGGGAACATTGGCTTCATGTAATGATTTCTTTTGTAGATTTAAAAAATATTGTTCAAGGAATGTAGTATGGCTTCCTCAAATCATGATTTTTTGGCATAGAACATACTATTCTGCCAAGAGCAGCATAGTTTTAAAGTTCATCTCATTGAGTCAGGCTGGTCACTTTCAAAAACAATGAATAACATTTATTAAGGAAAACAAATATTGCTGCATTAATCAAGCTACTCTCCAAAGACAAGAGGAGATGCATGACATTTCAGTGACAGCTGAATGAAACATCACAGACATTTCAAATCCAATGGTTTTGTTGAAAGTATTTATGGAAAATTTTTTGAGAAGAAGCTTGTTCTGCCTTTCGCTTTCAAAACCCCCAACTGAACAAAGCCACTACTTCAATGCAAAGTCTTTCTTCAGATTTAATTCTTTCACAAGCACCTTGCCAAAATACAGAAGCACAGACAGAAATACACCTGCTTTTTAACACATTGATTTTTAAGGAAACAAGATTTCCTGATAGGAAAAAAAAAAAAAAAGATAAAAAAGATTCATTAATTTTAGCTACCGTGTCTGGGTTTCAAAGGAGCTTATTTTTATATTTTGGGGGGTCTGTTTGAATGAGAAATCTGAGTCACCCAGCCAAAGAGTTGCTGTTAGGAAGGATGATGAGAAGCACCTGGGAACAGGAACAGTTGCGAGGATGACGAGCGTCTAAACTGGTAGCGCAGAAAGAAGAAACTGGGGAAACTGGAGGCTATAACGGAACGGCCAGCCAGAGGGACAAAGGGAGAGAGTTGTGGGCAAAGCTGCTGAATTACGATCATTAAGTTTAATGGAGGGGAAGTATCAACACTGAAAAAAGGGCTTTTACACCTGACAGGTGCTGGTCTAATTGTCCTTCTCCATCCTGCAGAGACAAGAGGAAGTCTGAGTCCAAAAGGTGCCCAGCACCACTGCTAAAATCAGGCTTCGGCGAAACTTAGAGACCACGTATATTAACGCAGCCATAAGGTGAGCCGGTAAAACCTTCCACAGACAGGCAAACCGCGTAACTGGGGAACAAACCCAGTCCATCAGCCCTTCCCTAGCCTCATCCGAAGGAGGACAATCAATGAAAGGCGAGCCATTTGTTTTGTAGACACGCTCCAACTAAACCTACGCTAACAAAACCTCTCAGGTACCGATTACCCGACAGCCATCACACAGTACTGAGCCCAAAGAGGTTGCTTAAGTATTTTGGGGGCATCCTGGAAAGTCTTCCAAAGAAAACGCTTTATGGTAAAACAGCGCCACTGACAATTCTGTGGCATTTATAAATGTTGTTGTTTTCTTTGCACAGATACGATCACTGGAGCCTGAACTCCTGAGGTAACGCAATAGTCAAGGCAGCCGTAAACCCGAAACTCAGGAAATACCACTTGGCTTCCAGCACTTCCAAAGCAGGGTCAGAGTTAAACTGTAATCTGTTAACAGATTACAGGGTTAATTTGTAATTTGTTATTGTGATCTGCCAAGAGCCTTCTGGAAGGTGAAAATGCCAGGGGCAGGATCCATCACCCGTTTTCCAGTCACCGGTGGTTTTACTCCTGGCAGAGGTACGAGGGTCCTACACATCTCTCCGTGAAAACGCTCACACAACACTCAAGACGCAGAGCAGAGGCACGGTGATGTTATCCAGCTTCTTCTCTGTTCCTTTCCTGATCCTGGTACTCCATGTGCTTTTTCACACTCAACACACGTTTTTTTTACAGAATAACCTTAGTAAAGCCCTCATATATTTTATTCCTGAGCACTTGTAGGAACAAGAAGCATAATTTACATTAGAGCTGTTTCTGATCTCAGAACTCGGGGATGAAGAGCCAGCACATCAAGTCAACGCAGCCTGACCAAGCTGCTTCTGCACAAACCCATTTCTAGTTCCCCCTGGGAAAGGTGCGGGCAGAGCTTCACCTCCCGTCCATGCTGCTCATCACCATCTGCCACAACCGCTGGGGACCGGGGCAGGGGCAGGGACACAGTACCCAGAACAAGGGAAACATCAGCCCGCTCGGGCCATCTATTTCGATGCTTCTCTAGGCTTACAGCAAAAAGATTTTACAGTATCTAACCCGATTCTTTTCACTGCAACCGAAGACTGGTCTAGTGGGAGGTGTCCCTGCCCAGGGCAGGGGGGTTGGAACGAGATGATCTTTAAGGTCCCTTCCAACCCGAACCATTCTATGATTCTGTGATTCTAAGACTAAATTCACTACTTTCATCCAACCTGGGTACTCCCATATCCAGGGAATAATCCAGATTCTTCTCTTCTTTTCCACAAGCGGAGAAAATAAAAGCCATTTTTTCCCTTCCATCTTGCCCGTATCATCCTTCGAATAAAGCTGCTCAAGCAGAACCCAGTGTCCCAGCTGAGACCTTATCAATCCGAATGGACTGGAAAGTTTTGCCCTGCGTTTGTCATTCATGTGCAGGCGTCAGGTGTCTGTGCACGACGCCTGCCCTTTTCATAACAGCATGCCACTTTTGACTCATGTTCTGCTTGTGATCTGCCAGGAAATTGGAGTTTTCTCCAAAGAATTGCTACGCAGCCAGTTTATTTCTTCTCCGGTGCCTGCACGTTTAGTTTTTCCTCTCTTGGTTGTAGTACCTTGTACTTCCCTGGTTGAATTGCGTTCTTCTTTTTGCCTTCAGGACTTTCCAAAAACGTATAATTACCACTGGGGCCATGACAATCTCTGGTGTACTACCCGGCTTGCCCGGATCTCGTTACCTACAAATGTAAAAAGCAAACTCTCTCTTCCATTCCCCAGGTCACTAATGAAGGTCCCGAATAGCTGAGACTCAGAGCAGATGCTAGCGGAATCGTGTCCACTACTAATAGTAATTCTTCCACTCCATAATTCTTCCATTCTGACTGTGAATTGTGCTTTAAGGAGAAGGAAAAAAAATATGCTTAGTACTGTACACATGCAGCCTTTCCCAAACTGCCATCACTTGCTAATGAAAATACAAATTAGGAGCAAAAGAATAGGTTCATAGGTGTCACTGAACCCACGTATGGCCTTAGACACATTACCTGGTCTCCATGTCTAGGTTTCCTCATCTGTTAGAGGTTGTCACCCTAAAACATTTGAGACCTGGAGACTGCAAGTACTATCAGTTTAAGAACCAATATTATTACTATGCTGGAGAATATCCTTTTTATGCAAATTACTCATAGCAATTATTCCAGGCATCTTTTATTGAAATAGTGCATTGCATAATTACATATGTATGTATTCGTATAACTAATAGTAATACAATAATTAATTAAATAGCTTTTGTTTCTGTAACTGTCAATGCTTTATGACAGATGAAATCTAAAAGTCTCTCTGGGGTTTATGGTCTCTCGGGTCTGAACTCCAGCGTAACACGCAGCAATCGACTTTTCATTTATGTTTCTTCCCAAAAGCCAGAAAGTTCCTTATTCTAATGACAGCATCAACTATGATACTCTACTTTGTAGAGTGGAGATGATGGTTGGACTCGATGATCCCAAGGGTCTTTTCCAACCTAAATGATTCTATTCTATGATTCTATGATACTTTACAGACAATTACATTAACAGGTGGGCCAACGTACAGAAGAATTAACAAGGCTGACACGTCTCACCCAGCGAAGTGCAATGAACACCTGTAAAAGACTGAAACGCCAAAGTTCCAAGCAGCAATCCAGATCAATGTGGATCTCACCTTGAGAACACAGGGCTGCTGGAAACTTGGTGTACCGTAAGAGAGAAGAAAGCAGAGAGCTCCAATCAAGTGATCCTTCTCAATAAGCCTGACAAGCTTTTATTACAAGAAAACTGAATTAAGCAAAAAACGGAGATAAGTGCTTTATCTGACATTTGGGATTTTAAAAGACTGAGAAATAGGAGGACATTTACAGAAAGAATAACACGTAAGGTCATCACCAATACCAACTGGGTTTTATTCAAGCTATTGACAATAATTGAATTTTAGTTTCCTACCTCAGCCTCGATTTGTCAATTAATCGAGCCTTGCTTGCATGTGAACATTGCTAGAGGCCTCTTAAAGAATTGGTTGATTACAACTTTTTTTTTTTTTCCTTTCTTCTGAAGGGTGAAACAGCATCCCTCCTTCTCAATTTAAGTAATGACCATCTATGCAGGTTTTATTCTATTAAAGCCCCACTCCAATTGATTCCCATTTGCCAGATGCTGTCAGAATTGCTGACAGGTGCTTATCGCGCTCCAGGTCAGCTTGGAATCACCCCAAGCAGGGACCGTCTGCAGCCTCAGAGCCCTCCCAGGCTCCTGAATGACCCACCTCCTCCCCCTAAGGCGAGAGGAACTTTTAGCACCTTTAAAAGAGGAAGCCACAAACGGGGCCAGGGAAACAGAGAAGCAAAACAGCCCCTCCGCTTCGCAACAAAACAGGCAGTGACTCAGGGGTCAGGATGTCACCTTGATCTGCCTTTTAAATGGTTCTGCTCCAGTACGTACCCTGGTAGAGATACATAAACCATAAAAAGCTTTCATTGTAGAATTTCAGAAACTACCTGGAATGGGACAAAGTTATCGAATGAATTATCTTCGCAGGTTACTTTTAAAAAAAATAACAAAGAAACCCCAAAAAAACCAAACCACACCAGAAGAGCTTGTTAAATGTCATATTAGCAAACAGTTTAATTTATTAAAATGACTCCAGTACACCTCTGTGCTTCTACAACAGACACGGCATCACACGTAACCGGTAAAACGTGGTAACATTCTCAAGGAAGCAGTATCAGGCTCATTAGCACAGAAACACAAGAGCAACGGTATCTTACATCACCTCCCAGCTCACCCTTCTTCGACACGGTGACTCTGACACTTCTTTGTGGAGCAGGCAGGCAGCGGAACGCGAGCGTGTGCGCACATGCTTCCTAATCCATAGGGGTGAATAAAGCTCTATACTGTCAAGGAGGCAGGCATGCCTCCCACGTCGGCGTGAGTAAATGCATTAACAAGTTTATGATCCCTGGGGGCCTGGGTAGCTGGGGCAGCACGGGAAGTGGAATTTTACATTTTCATCACTCTCAAAATGTGAGATCTGAAGGATGCACATGGAAAGATTACGTTTTTCGTATCACGAAAAGATCCTGGCCCAAAAGGACTTGCACACCTGAGTAATACGCTCATAAGAATGATGAGGCTCGTGTAAGTCTTTATAAGAGCAGAGTCTTAAAATACATTTGTGGTAATTCAGGGCCAGTCCCTTCTTCTTTACTGGTTAACTTTACTGAAATTAACTCAGCCTGGCATTCTATCAGCACAGGAAACATGAGAGGTTAATAAAATCAGAAGACACTGAAGGTGTAAATACAGTGCAAAATTGTTAGTTTTCATTTTTGACTGTTACAGCCTGATAATTTGATATTCTGTGCTTTATTTTCAGCGAAAAGCATAGTTGTCGTGTGTCATAATATACACGCTTGCATACATATGTATACATACACACTTGCTGCAGAATGCAAAGGCTTCCAGTGGCATACGATTCGTAGTGCTGACTTCTCACATGCAGGTTTTCTTTCATACAAAACCAAACCAGTTTTAGAGGTGCCCCCTCCCTCTGCATACTAAGTGTATTCATTAGTGTGTATTCACATGCATTATTATCCTACCCACTCACTGATTTATATTAACCAGATTTATTTTTTTATTATTATTTTTTTTAAAATGTAAGCCATAAGTTATCTTAGTTGCAACACCTAGCCAGAACACTCCAGTGACCACAGTACTCCTGGGTTTTATGGTAACTAATACATCAGTTGGCAGAACACTCTTAACAAAACATCTCAAGTTTTGTTTGCTTCATATTGCTTCATCTTTTAAAAAGCTTTTTTATGTACAGTCTTCGTTGTTAGCACACTTCAGATTTACTGAAATGCAGTAAACTATGAGAGCTCGTTATTCAGAAGCACCTAGTCTTTTTTTGACATTAAATGGAAGCCATCAGCAAGGACCATTGTACGGAGCATTCCCCAGGCTAACGGACAGTGCACATCAGCTACTATGAGATGAAACTGTTTTCTAAATAGCTAGGAGACTTCACAAAACAAATTCTGTGCGATGTAGTCACTATCCTGCCAAGACAGCAGAAGGACGTAAGAACAAAAGCAACTCTAGGGTCAGTTTCTATCTGTATTAACGTAGCTTTGGTTCAGAAATTCTTTAAGTGTTGTAGAGCACCTGGTTTAGTGACAAATGCATGCGTCTCACAGTGCTAACAGTATAATGCTAATAAACTATAAACTGCAGGTTTCAAATATTAATAGCATTTAATAAAAAAAATCTATAGAAATTCTCTTGTTGACAAATGTGCAGTACAAATGCGAGCTCCTTGGCCACAAACTCAAATTGTGTGCATCAGTTTTGTGCTGGCGTAACAGTGCAAACGCTGGGATTCAAGTATGCTTTTCCGTCTTTACGTTAAGCAACAGAGATTACAAGATGAAGTTTGGGGGATTGCTCACAAGGCCAGGACGTAAGAATCAAGCGAAACATTGCAGTAATTGAAATGGTTGATTTCCCTCACATAGAAGGCAATCTAAATGAGGAAAGCCACATTTCACAAGCAAACCAGCTTCACGTACCACCGAGTTATTGCTTCAGCTAGATCAGCTGTACTAAACACAGGCCTACAGCTTGCAATCGCATCTCCACTCGCATGAAGGGAAGATGAAATCTACAGTGCAAGTCCTCCATGCAAAAGGATCGCATCGCAAGACCGGAGTCCTGTTTCATAGGACAGAATTTATTCATCATTCAGTTTTGTCTGCAAATGTTTTGTTGTTGTTGCTAGTCAGTTAGATCAAAGTCAAGAGTACACGTTTATGATATTTCTGTGTTTCTCTAGAGGTTACTATTTCATGCCAATTTAGATCTGCTCAACAACAGAATATAATATGAACATTCGTTTTCAAAGAATTGCAAAAGTTATTGCTGAAATTTTTAGGGCCAAAATTAAAATTTATTTCACCAAATCAAGGCTTTACTCCACTTTAAAAAAAAAAAAAAAAAGATATCTGAAATCCTATTAATTAAAAAAAACAAAACCAAACTTAATAGCTTTTTTCAATTAAATAATAATCTAAGATTTTACAAGATATTCACATTCAGGCAACTGTCTCCTGACTTTCATCTGGCTGAATGACAGATGCCATAATAAAAAAAAAAGAACGCTACTCTCACATTCTTCATGACAGCAGTGATTAGTGCAATTTACCACTGCACTACACAGCTCTAATAGTGCAAGGTGTGCCTGCTAACAACGTTTCTCACAATCAGCTGCTACATGATCATTATTCTCAGATGTCTGTAACTGTTATTCTCATTAGAATTTTGGCATTTACGTTAACATTTATGAAAAACTATGGCTTTATCCATGAAATATATATCCTGCCTAAGCAAAATTTTTAAACCATTTATTTAAAACAGTAAAACTGAATAGGAATGAAAGTTACTCGTTTATGCCATAAGCTGTGTTGCCACTAAACTCAAGATCTCAGGGTTAGCTACAGATCACAAATATGTGCATTTGTGCATCTGTTACAGTCTTTAAAAGTATACTTAAAACATAACACTGATAAAACTTCACTCTTCATTTTAAATCTAATTCTAATAATTTATCTTATTTTTTGCAACATGTTTAATTACTTGTATCCAAAGTGTCATCTGAGTATCGCTGGATTACAACAGGATTGGGACTGTAAGAAACCCATAAATGCATACATATGAAGGCACTTGTCTTCCAGTAGTTCAAGTCAGAGAAGGCCTTACCCAGACAGTGGCACCTTACACTTTGAAGGATTAGCGAATGTCCCCAGGCTTTGACACAGTCTCAAAACCTGTCTTCATGTCCCTGGACAAAGGTGCTGTATGTGGTCTATAATACCATGAAGCTCATGATGAATTCCAGTAGTTTTTGCCTGTTGCGCTGAGGTAGGAACGTAGTGCTTAGTTCCAAAATGGTGTCTCTTCTTTGCTTCGTCTGATTGAAAACCTAAAGCACAGCAGAAATATATGTAAGTATGACCACGCTAAAGAAATTTCCTTTCTTTTGTGACTAAAGTTTTATGGTCTATATTAAAGTTACCCTCATTTACAAGGCTTCCCCCCCCCCCCCACCCTTTTCCTTTCTTGAAGGCTTTGGTGGCAATTCCCTTAGATATTATTAGAATTCACTCAACACTGAAGCCCTTTTAAGTGGTTAAGGAAGAAGAGGAACTGAGGAATAAGCAGAATGTATGATAAACAGCCAACTCCTAACAGCAAGGGACAAAACATGCACTCAAAAAGCATCCAAGTCGGAAGTGTAAGCACTTTGAAAACAAATTCAGATGCTATGCTCTGAACAGATGCTCAGCAGGTGCTAACTAGTTCAACTTTTCCAATAGCAGAATGAACTAGAATTAAAATGATGGATTCGATACGCGCTTTCTTCGCAGCTCTTACAGTGTACAAGAAGATAGCTTTACTATAGGATTCACTATAGGCTAACTAGTGTTAGATTATTTAATACATCAGAATTTAAAGACAAAGACTTCAATAGCAATACTTTGCCCAAATGCTGATGCTTACAAAATTATAATGCTAAATCCCATCTGGCATTCAGGAAACCATGTCATTCTGATGAAAGAAAAACTCATTATTTGCAAAATCTAGATAGGTGATTTAAAATTCAAAATGCTAATGGTAAAGTGCAAAACTGATCCTTTATTTTCAAGAACACCTGTATCCTCATGGTCTATTTTAGGATGGTTCTCCTGGAGCATCAATCATTTGTAAGCCAAAATTCAGTAATTAATACTTTTTGAAGATTTAAGTAGTCCTTCAAAGTTAAATTTAGCCATTACTGAACACAGAGCATGGTCTCAGCCTTCCAACATTGTCACTGGGGTCTAATAAGGACACGGAGCAGAGCTGTGAAGAGAAGTGCCTGCTCACCTAGCCCTTACCTAGACAGGTTTTCTCAGGGGCACGTTTGCACAGATACATTCGCAGATTTCAAACTGACACTGAACAGATTCCATGAGTTGTCAAGATTGGGCTCGTTATTAAAATGAAACTTAACAGTCTCCAACTTTGCTCACCGAACACTTACCCCAATTTCCTTAAAGACTTTGACTGCGTTTTTCACATGACTGTAGGTAGCACTCTCAGCTGCAAGAAAGAAAACCCAGAGATAAACAAACTGGAATTGAATTTGGCCTACCTTGCACTAAGAGGAGCGGAATGAATAAAATACAGTTCCAAAACCAGTTTAACATACCATATACAGCAACATTCTTCTCTGTCCTGCTTATTAAGTGCCTGTGTAACTTTTGAACGTATTCGGCCTCTGAAACTGGCCCACTAAAATTGTGCACGAAGATGACAGCAGAGCTATATGCCTCCAGTAAAGGACCCAACAACCTCTGCAGGAAAGTGATGTACTGCTGGTGCTCTTGAGACTGGCTCACCTAAGAAAGGGCAACAAGAGCTTAAGTGACAGAGACCAGCGGAAACAAGAAACGACCCGCAACACAGCACATGGCAAAATGGCAGCCCAAGTAATTCTTAGTACAAAAAGGAGGACAAGGGCAAAACACAGCACGTTATGAAAGCGTGGCAAAAAAGCAGTTTACCACGAGGGACAAAACGGGCACACTACATCACAGATCAATGTTACTTTTTTCTCCTCCGGGATATTAATAAGTATTTTCCTAAGATAAAATTAAAGGCATCATACTGTCCTGCAGCCAACAGAAGGGTTGCCAAACGCTCACAGAGATGGACGGAAGTTTCCAAGTGTTAAGGAGATATCCTAAACAGTATTTGTGTCAGCTCTGTGAGAAAACTGGTGATATGTCTAAAATCAACATGATCAACCTATGAAGCGAAATTTCATCTGAACATAAATACCAGCCGGATGTGCCTCTTTTAGAGTGCATGCTGTCAGTAAAGAATATAACATTTAGATACTAAGATGCTTAAACCTTCATCGGTTTTCATGACACTAACCATCACCCTTCCACCTCCCTACAAGATTATTTGATGTTTATTCAGCTGTTTTCCCTAGGGGAAGGAGAGAAAGGTGTTTTACTGACTGTAGAAAACCACTACAGACTAACACTACGAAACAGCAAAAAATAAAATTATCATTTACAAACTAGTGAAGCAGTTTGTATCTCTCACAATGGACTTCAACGTTATTAGCCTTAGGATAATATTACCTTCAGGTAGCAATCTCTCTGCTCTTCTCCAAAATCACTGTCTTCATCTTCCTCATCACTCCTCCAAGATAATGGCTCAGGGAGTTTTTTATCCCATTGCTGTTCTGTAAGACTGGGGCTAATGTCCTCCTGATCATCCTGCTTAAATTTGAAAGACAAAGTGGTAAATAGGTAAAAACCCCAGATCCAGGCAAACAACAGGTTTATTTTATAATCTCATCTGACTTAATCAGTCCATTCATTAACCAGTATTTAATGAAAGCAGGTGAGATCCAATTACAGACAGGGCTGAGACAAGCACAGAGAAGAGACATTTGGTGAAAAAGACTTTCTTTAGTTTGCCTGTCACATAAAAGTGAAAATCTTTGCAAGCGTTGCTGAATGCTCCTACCAGAGGCCATGCAGTAGCAGTTGCCAGGAAAGTGTTTTTACTTGTTAGGACAGAAAGTTGCGATGCTATCTGTATGGGGATGTTGCTGAACTCTGTACTAATGTTGCCTTGAAGACAGAGTAGTAAACGCTGTGTAATTCTATTACAATAGCTGAAATCTCAACTTAGAATGCCACAAGTTGCTATTTGGAAGTGGTAACTTACTGCCTCTAACGATGCTGTTCTTGCATTTGTCCCAAAAGTGAGATACTGGTTGGAACAGAATGAGCCACTTTCAATCACAAAGGCCCTAAAGTGTTTAAACCTTGATCACGTTGACATTAGGACCCCTCCACCTGTTGCATCACAGCAATTCCCTTCTGTTAATCACCCTGACAAGCACCACCCAAGTTTAGCCTACAAATGCCTCAAGGTAATCCACGCTCAGAGCAGGACATGGATTTACACTTACATTTATTGGCAGGTAGCTGTCTTAGGTAAATATACATTTCCTCAACCTTTTGAGATGAGCGTGTGACAGCAAGGATACCACTGGTGGAATTTTTTTAACTTGAATATTGAGAGGGGAAAATGAGTTCATCATTTGCTTTTAATCTATTTAGTAAAACCATCTATTGTAGTAAAACCATCAATTAGTAAAGTGCTTTGTAAAGTTGTAAAGCATTGTAACCTTCCCCTGCAAGGGCATTGTGAGGTAATCCACCAGAGACAATAAGCACAAGTGACAAACATACATACTAGATCTACATGAATAGCAATTTTATTCTGTTGTGCAATAATGCAGGTCTGTCAGAAGTTCAGGTGTACAGTAACTGAGGTACAACAGAAATACTCCACCTGACTGATCAACGTCTGATGCAATATTCAATTTCAACAACACATCTTCAGAGATGAGTTTTAGAGATAGTAAACACACAAACACACACTCAAAAGAATAAGGGAAGCCTTACTGTCAATCATTCACCTTTTTTTTTGGAGGGTTTTTTTTTTTTTTTTGCTCAAAGTCATAGAACAGAAAGATTCTTCCAAAGGTCATCAGTGCTAAGTCGGTGAGGAAAGACCCTCCATACAGTAACTCCATTTACGAATGGGAATCAGGCAAGATTAAAACCAAATGGATAACAGACATCTCGAAGATGTGATTACTGTCATAATATGAACAAAAAAGAAAAAGCCCTCTGCAGCAAACGAAGAACGTCATCCTTCCAATCTTACACTCTGACCAAATGTTTTATTTTGAATGAAGCAAAGGTCACAAATTTTAAAAAATATCTCTCTGATACGTGATCACTATGTGTCAGGAATATTTCTTAGCTTTTGAAATAGACACTAGAATCACAGGAAAATAATTAAAAAAAAAAAAGCATGGATGAATCAAACTCAATTTAATGTGAAATTTATCAATGTGTTCTTATTAGCATAATTAGAAATAATTAGAAGGGGCAGAAGCTAGCTGCCTTCTTAGAGAACAGGTTTTAAAAACCCCAGAAACATCTCCAACCTGTCCAAGTCACGAAATAACCATTGCTTAGTGTTTGCACTTATTATGCAAATTCTTAACATTTTAAAAGGAGTAAGCAGGTACAGAGGTTTTCAAAGTTCAAGAAATTTACTGAGGGAATATATCCCCTTTTTAAGCATTCAAATATTCCATTAGTGGTGTGTATCAGACAACACAAATATTTACATACTGCCTAAAAGCTATCCATATCCCAGCGATAAACAGCAAAGTACCAGACTCAGCATCTGAAAGAACCCTCAAGACAGGTTTCGTGCTTGAGCAGAGAGAGGTGCACATCTACTGCTGTCCACACCTATTTTCCTCATCTGTCCCCAGGCATGGAACATACAGGTTTCTTCCTAATCCTCCGATTAGCATTCATTTTTGGATTTATCTAATAACGATTACAATTTAATGCACGACATCATGTCAGTAGTTCAGATAAAAAGCAAGCAGTAGCAACTCCAAAGAAGGAGAATGTTTAATATCCAGGTATAACAAGTAAATGGTCCTACGGTTACATATATTGAAAATGGAAGCATGTATCAAAAGGAATGCAGTAAGATTAGAGTGAAGCAGTGGCCACTAACAAATACACCAGAAGCAGCTCTAGCCTCCTTTGAAACTGCAGAGCTGCAAGAAGAAAGCAGCCAAATATGTAACACTCTTCCACGCGCTCTTTAAATTTTGTTGCTTACTCCTGGGCGCCAAGGTTTCTTTATTGTGCACAACAAGAGTCTGGGAAGCAAAGGCATGCTGTGACAGCTGCCCCCCCCCGGTCCCCAGGCTTTCTTTACAGTGTGTGCCTCTGGCAGATTGCAGCACACCGCGCCTCCAGCTCCTCCCTGCAACTGCAAACTGTGCTAGCAGGGGAGGCTTACACGAATTTCGAGATGGATGTAAAGAAATCAAAGAATGACAAAAGATCTGGAATACTGACTCCTGTAGAGTAGAAAGTAAACATCCCTGTAGCTACGCTACAATTTGAAAGGGCTCCAATAATAATATAAAACCCCATTTTACAAGACAGTATAAAATATGTGTCTTCCTTGGTAGGTTCAATGGTACAAGGAAATTACACACAAGAGTCATTCATAGCACCACAGGTGACTATACCCAAATGTCTGATGCTTATAAATGTAAGAATGTAAGTAGCATCAGTCCTGCACTTGTTGAATTGTTATAAGCTTTCAGTAACAGCATACATTTAAAACAAGACTCACAACTAAGCAGCATAAACTACGAGAAACAAAACTCATTTAGTATCTCTACCACCTTACCTCGGCCACCAGAAGAATGCCATATTGTATCAGCCTTTCCACAGATTCATGGCAAACTTGATAAATCACCTGGCAAGGCTGCACAACGTAAAAGAAATGCACTGAAAAAATCACATCCATTATACCCATTATAGCAACACCAGTTCCCTGTTCAATACGAATGCTTTAGATACAGTAGTATTATTCCTTTTAAGCAAGTTATTAAATTTTTACCAGCATAATCCCAATGCACCACTCTTATGTTTGTCCTGACCGACAGGCAGACATTAAAAAAATTACAGTGAAATAGGATATTTAGAATTTGTCCAAGTTTTTTCAAGAAATGCATTACTACGCTGGTAGAAAACCACATTAAATATTCTCTCCTTTTAATTGCCTCTAACTAAATTTTAGTTTGTTAACAATTCTAGAATAAAATCATCATAAAACTAAAATCATTGAGACTCATATCAGCATATTATTTGGAATTTAAAGGAAGGTACACTTTTAAGAAACTCCTTTGTGTGTTTTGAAACTGAATAAAAAAAATAACCTCTTTCACATGGTTCATAATCATGTAGGAAATATTTTCTAAGTTAAAAAAAAAACCAGTCAATTATTAGCTCTGAAAGCAGAAGGATAAAATTATTAAAAAACCCCACCATATGAGCTACGTTACTGCCCGGACAAAATTACTAAATTTGGCTTATGCTTCATTTAAAAAGGCACAAGTATGTGTGCAATTTAAGAATTAATTAAAGAATCTCGAGAATTTTAAGTAACTTCTGCATATAAGAAAAAAACCATCTAGCACTTAAAATTGCAAGTACACAGAGTGTAAGTATAGAGAATGTCTGAAAACCGAGATAACATCAGCTTCAACATAACAGATAACAGAGTCAAGCCATGTTTAAAATTGCCACTAAGTACTAGGTGTGGCACGCTGTGACTATTGCACTCCTATGCAAATTAGCAATATCTTTAGAATCTGGAGCCTTAGTTCCCAGCATAACTTCAATCATCTATGCAAACTCATATGAGTTGGGTACTCTCAAAGACTTGTATTTGTTTAAGTAAAAAAAAAAAAAAATATATTAAATAGTTTGGGCAGAATGCAGATACAGTTGTGATGGTCTAATGACATAAGCGACACAAAATCTGTTAGAAGGCAATAAAAAGCCCAACCTCAAGTTGTGGGAAGCTGATAGAGAGAGGGTGAGCAGCTTTTCTTTCCTGGGAAAGGCCTAAAGCTGGCACAGCAGCAACACTGCAGGCTCACCCCAGCATCGCCCACTTAGACCTGCAGGAGCAGCAGGCGTGCAATCAGTACGTATCCCCGAAACCAAACTGATTGATTTTGTCACGCCTTGCCAAGGAAACAAGGTAGTGCAGGAGTCTGGCAAGTTAACTCACGTGTTGTCTTAGATCAGACAACTTTTCGATGAACTGTTCTGATGGAACTACAATCGTTCGGATGCTTCCTTGAAGCAAATGAGAACAATGCTATCTTCCATTTTTTAATTATATTCAACCTCTTCATACCCACTACCACCAGACTGAAATCATCAATTCATTTTAAAGTAACATATGCAGTTACAAGCAGAACAAAAATTTGAAACATGGACGATTAATGCAATTACTTACCAAAGATACAGTAAATTCATTAGAGAACAAGTAACACAAGCTGGCAGCTTTTCGGACCAGGTGTTCTTGACTAATCAAACTGGGAGAAGCACCATTGCTACCATTTCTGTACCTCCTGCTCTGAACCGCATGAAGACTGCAGGCTAGAGCAGAAACAAACATAAGCAAAGTTTGTTTTTCCAAAGAGGTTTGTAGTAAAGGAAACCTAAAAATTTTGTTTTGTCTCTTTCTAGGCCTAAAAGCAGTCAAACGTTTCACATGCAACTGAATAATAAAGGACAGAATTCACCACTATTCCATTTGTGTCCGCTTAATGTCAGACTGAAACAGAATCTCATGAAAATATCGGTGACAAAAGCACAGGTTTTGCCATGTTGCCTAAGGCAGTGACCAAGGCATGAATATTTCCAAGAAAGATAAAGGATAATGAGAAAAATGAGTGAAACATTCTACAAAGCAATATGAAGTTCACGTTAAAATTGTTTTTGTTAGAGTAAACATGGGCTGAAGCAGGAAGGGAAGAAATAGATACAAGTAAATCACGTGAAAAAGGGGGGTTGGGAGAGATTGTGCAGATACTTTTGACTTTCATGGGTCACAAAAAAAGTCTTTCCTTGGTAAACCCCAACACGTACCAATAATGGCCTCTTTAATGAATACATGAAGTACTCCATTGCTGTAGAAGTTGAGTTCAAAGACAGCAGGTATCGTTGTGCTGGGAGTGATGAAGAACTCATTGTTTCGGCTAGTGTTCGTGATATTTACGCAGTTCCCCAACAAGTGGATGGCATGCATGACAACATCATCCGAGTTCCCTGAAAATCCCAAATCAAAGTCACGGGCCAAGACCTCCTCCTTCATGGAGAAAAAATCTTCTACCAACCTGGAAAGATCTGTTCCCTAGAAATAAAAACAGAATCACAGAGTGAAACAATATTTCTGCACAGAAGAATGTATATAGCAAACGTATATAGCAAGAACGTATATTAGAAAATCTTATTTTCACAGAGATTTTCCTGAAATAGTCCACAGGTTTTGAATTACATGCAATTGTATTTTAAAGCCACGCAGCTATTTGAAAATCCAAGTTTTTGGTTACTTCTTGGTTTATTTCACAACCTGCAGAGACCTGAGCTGTTCGTTCAGAACATGTTAGAGATATCATATTTCCATTACCTAGGCTATAAAATGAATGATCAATTATCTGGGAATATTGTAACCGGTAGAACTTCTCTTGAGTTGTTTGGGGGCATGAGGAAAAGCCTTTCCTCAAGCACTTCCTTTCCTTGGTTTTTGTCACAATAGCTTCAGATCACATTGTAAAATTTTCTTTTAATCCCATTATTTTAGGAAATTGGAAAGACTGGACTGACGGGAATAGGGATACTGCCCTTGACTAGGAATATTACATATCTGACTAATATTTTTCAATTTGTTCTTGATTTATATGCAATACAAGTTTCAGATTAGAGACAGAACGCATTTCAGAAAAAATGCTATGCACATTTATAGGAGAGAAAAAAAATTTCTTCCATGCCCCATGCACAAGACGTCAGTTAAACATTTGCATCATTTTGCCATCGTGGTATAATGTTCTAGTACCAATGAACAGCAAAACTCATTTAAAAATTAACAGAAGAGTTGCTGGAATATTCAATAGCAAGTGGGTTTAAGATCTAAAAAACAATCTTAACACAATGAACAAAAACAATGTATTCTTTTTAAAAGCATAACCACAGTTTGAATTATAAAAATCTATTTCCACATGAGTATTTATTATCATTCCGTTAATAATGGTTTATCTTCAAGCATCCACTACTAACTAAAATATTAGCTCTCAGACTACCTGAAATCCACTTTAATTTAATTCCATCTTTCCTCTTTTATTAGTATTATACAATAGTAGAATGCATACTATTTTTTTAATTAACAAGGCCAAAGTAATGTTTGGCTATTTAAGCAGCATGGAAGCCTTACCTGCCTGTGTCTATATAGCAGCAAACAGGCAACAATGTGGGTAGACATCACAGCACAGGATTTGTTAGCCGCTAGAGGTAAACAAGATAAACTCGTTAAGCACCTGGGAAGTTCAGAACATTATTACAAATGCAAGAGTACCCGCTATTTAAAAAAGAAAAATAATAGTGATACTGGCACAGAACTGTACCTTCTCAATGAAATACAAAATGTGTTATGTCTGTATGGTAACAATATTAAAGTAATCAAATTAAAGTAACTTGAACTGAGAAGGCTGAATAAAGCTTAAATGTTTACTAAGCTAAGTGCCAGTCTGTATGCATCTCATACCACAAATCACAGACACAGTGACTGAAGCATACACCACAAAACCTGTAAACCCTGGCAACACTGGTCAGCGCAGCAAGATGAGTTCACGTGAGCAGGATCTTAGATAAATGCCATTAAGACACTGCAATAACTTCTTTCATGAAATGAAATCAGTGTATCAAAACTACAATCAAATACTTCAGATTATAGCAACTTGAGTATACCAGTACAAGGAACACAAAAGTTAACAAAACAGAGTAAAAGGTTAAACTTAATTAGAAAGAGAATTTATTATACTTTGAAGAGGAGGGAGGGAGAGAGGCAAAGGATGGAGAATTGTCAAGAGAGCATGTGAAATCATGAAATGACCACCTGAATGGAAGGATTTGTGAAGTTAAAAATATTACCAAACAGCAAGTTCATGCAATCAGCAAAACAATACAGGTAGCAGATAGTGATAATGTAACACTTACTGAACAAAATATGCTCAGCCAAGTTGGATATCAGCTCTCTTCGGAACGGCTCACTGGTGATATCCCTGGAGTTGGGCAGCGAGGCCTCTGTACCTTCATGCACAGTATCATTAGGTCTGAATACAGAATAAAAATTCACAGTATGACAGTTAGATTTACAAAATGTAAAATAACCTAGACTGATTTTTTTTTTTTTTAATACACTAACTGAACCACAGCACAGAAAACCACTATGCAGTCTGGTAAGGGTACAAAAATGTTATGTGTAACAAGCTCCACAAAAATTTTCATGCCTACGAACTTTTCCACATCATTTCTTCACACTAAACAATCATCCAAGATAAGACTACCAAAAGAAAAATTGCAATACAGAACATGTAGCTTGTCCTACTGGCTATCCCTGATTTTGCCATTACACCATTTGCACCTCATGGCTCTTTTCCCTTCAATGAATACGGACAACAGTAGAGTAAGCAAACCTGCCTAAAAGGCAGTTTCCAGCCCAGCCTCTCTACCAACTAGAAGTTGTTTTACATATGGACATACATACCTACCTGTAGGACCTGTATGGACCTACCTAAATGACTTTGTCTCTATTAGAACCACACAGGTTTGCAGAAGTCAAGCTAAGACCTCAACTGAAATGTTTATCTGTGTAACAAATGCAGATCTAGCCCGTGAGCACAGTTTTGCATTTCTGAGTGACAGTCACCTCCTTGAGCAAGGGGTACTCACTCCCAAGTCCTATATGCTTTGAGATTATACCAAAGCCCACCCGAAATGTTTGTCAGGTTTCAAAACAAATCCTTCATTTTTCATTGTGTGTCATTTTTCCCCTAAGTTATTCCATAAAATTTAAAATTAAACTCACAGAGGTCACAAAAATAAAAAATAAGAAAAAGCCAACTCGAGCTTATTTAAGCAGAACTCCCCAGACAGAATGCAACTCTCATAATAAATTGCAGAGTTGCAACCCTGTAAGTTTTTAGTTTTTCTATACACAATTAGGTTACCTTTAGGGAGCTCAAGCACTGCTTGCAATGCAATGCAGAACACTAAAAAGACAAACAAACAACTCCCAACCCGTTCTCCCTCTACCCAACACCCAAAAAATTTCTACCTTGATGGAAGTATAGCTGGTAACAAAGCTTGTTCCAAAGAAAGAGGAGCAGGCACAGGTTTTTGGCTTTGGCTGTTTACATATTCCTGTTAAGAGAAGACTTGTTATTTTTTATAGATTTTTCCACTTTATTCTTGCATTCAAATGATAATACTATTATATGAAAAAGGCAATTATTCAAAAATGCACTGTGATTAAAACTAGCTCACACTAAAGGAGAGGTAATAAAGGTCAGAGAAATTAAGAGTTTGCAACATTTTATCCACTTTCAATTTTATTTTATGTAAAGGCAAACTTTCCACAGCAAGGAATCCATACTTCGTAAAGAACACTGCAACAAAAACAATACATAACCCCTGTCAGCACCCTGCTGGGAACAACTCCTTTGAGACTAGCTTCTCCATGATTAAATTAATGAGAACTGCCTTCATTAACATGAATGAGAGCAAAGTCTAATACCCTTTCAGAACCAACACGGAGACTGTAATTAGTGTTTGCTGCTGCTTTCCTCAAAGGCCAGGATAAGAGAATTCTCCATGGGTAAACACCAGTGTAGAAACTCCAGTTGCAAGACCCCTCAGAGTTCCAAAAACTAAAGCCCCCAGGAAGCAGGCAGGGTACCGCATGTTTGGAATACCTGAATCCCAAATTTCTCAAAAACCAAACACCTCTCCTTCACAGGTTACCATGTACATTACTCTGTTTTCAGGACACAGTGTTCCTTCAGTTTCTATAAAGACTGATGTGGGAAACTAAAGAGCCACTTAACCTGCTGGTCAGGAAAACAGTTCCCTCCCAGGAAAGCTGCTTAAAAGACTTTCCCAGCCGGCTCACTCTCTTCTGCTTCTAAGCCTGTGCCATAGAACTGCACAAGCCCAAAATTAACCCCCAAAACTCCTCTCCTTTAGAATAACCTGCAGTGACATAACTACATCGATTTAAAAATACAGTTACATTTCTGCAAATCTTGGTTAAGGCATACTTAAACAATTTATGTCATTTATTATCTGTCTGGAATACGAAAATGAATATGCGAGCAAATGAGACTTGACAGAGGTTGCAGAGAGTGCTTATCATTTCACTAGATTAAGAGGGCAGATAACCTTCTTTTCCTTACACTGATCCAAGAACAATTGCTAACTCCCTACCAAGAATAGCCTGGAAGTGACCCAAGCCTTCTCCTTTGGAAGTGAATTAATATCTTTTCCTACTACGCTAATTACAATGCAGTGCAGACGGTCACAATAATTTCATGCTGCGGTAATTGAACCCTCCAAGCTCTCCAACCTACTGCTTTTCTGAGAGAAGTAGGGCAGAAAGAAGAACACCTAATTAATTTGAATACTATTCTAGTAGGTTGTTGTTACAGTAGTTAATCTTATTAAAGTCACACTAAAAATAAGGTATACTGTAGCAGAACACAGATTAGTGAAATGTAGATAAATTAAGCATAGTACTAGCAGATTCTGCAAAGAAATCAGAGAAAAATTAAAAAGTGAAGGCAGCTAGTACTGCACCACCCCATTCCCTGAGAAACTAAACAGTATTTGGTGAACTAGTGTATGTAGTAATTGTAAACTAATAATGAACTATGACACTCAAAGAATATGCAGACTTTTATGATATATGATCCATGATACTTTTATAGCTTCTAATTTGCTTAGCAGTTTTAAAAATCCAGTGAGATGAGTGCCTTTCCTCAACAAGAGTGTAAAACAAGTACTCACGACAGGTGGATACTGGAGAACGCTATTCAGTTTCCTTCAACTCCAAATGCCTCTAAAACTTAAACTTAAGGATCATTTTAAAGATTGATTGTTAAAACAAAACAAAAAAGAACCCCAGGGAGAACACTTACGCCATTTCAAACCTAACACAACCCTTTGTATCAACTCTGAGACTATCTTAACACGAACGTGTCTGGAGACTCGTGTCTTCAGCAAAACAGGAATACTTTTGTCTCACAGACTGGACCTCAGCAGATAATACTAGTGATGATAACTCACAAAGAGAAAAATCAAAATAAACGTGCCCCGCTATTGAAACATCAAAAATGTCAAACCTTCAAGAGGATCTTCAAAATATCCAACTTACTTTTAAGGAAAATGGTTGTGCAAAATCTACTCTGACACACCCATAATTCTTCCGCAGCATTCTGAAGACTCCTCTAGCTATACTCCAAAGACTTTCATTCTTCTTAGGCTTGCCCTGGAAAACATGGGTGGTTGTTTTGGGTTATTTCCAATTTGCAATTAAAAGGTTGTGTTTAAAATTAAAATGCATACAACAGCACACAAAACAAAGCTGAATCTTTTGACACACCTAATACTTCAAGTAAATCTAGAGAACTATTGTTTTCCATAGGTACCCACTAGAACATACTATTTGTTATGTCATGAATTTGCATTTAGAAGTATGTCGCCCCTACCTCAGCACTTCCAATCAGAGAGGTTTTGCGATTCATGGCTCCACGCTCTTCAACGCTAACACCAAGTACACGTGACAGAGGACTCCTAGCCTATCATTTAACTATGTAACACATTTTCTTGCACATAAACAGAAAATCCCCTAGGCAAAACAAGTTGTTCAGTTGCTCTTACCAGCTGTTCACTGTTATAGTGACCTTCAATTATGCGATCATAAGAGATTCCCACAGGTATAATTAGGACGTCAGGAGTAGCATTTGATAAAAGAGCATCCACCACCACAGATAAAAGACCTGCTCTAGCTCCAGATGTCTTTCCACTTCGAGACCGTGTGCCTTCCAAGAATATTTCTAAAAACTGCTGCTGTCTCAGCAATTCTTCTATATGCTGAATACAAAAAGATTGGGAAAAAAAGGAAAAAATAAATATCTAATTATAGTGGAAAATTCACATTTGAAATATATTGTCAGCAACCACTTCCTTTTAAAAACACTGAAGATCATGAGTTGGCATGAATACTCGTGAAAAAAAAAAAACAAAACAAAAGCAGTAATTCATGCTTGACACAAACCCAGACCAAACTGCAACTGAATCTGCACGAATATACAGGCAATATAATGCCATTTGTTCAAAAACAGCATCTCTAGCAACAGCTGATCTAGCCGATTTGCATACATCTCTCCTTCTGGTTCCTCAGTACATTCCATCTTCCAAGATGCAAATACAGCTATTACACCGAATGGCACAAAGGATTACACCAACCCTTCATAAACAGAGACTTCCATTAAGTTAACAGAATCAGCGTAGATGTGGCCCAGCACAAAAGAAATCAGAGAAACAAAGTTCGACATTAATTCAGAGACTATTAATTCCACTTTCTTTAATAAGGATTATACAAGGTGAAAATCTGCTCATCCTCAAAGGTGCCGGGCATTCCACTCTCTCTCATTCTACACATTTGAGACTTCATACAAAAATGTATCCTTTTTTTTCAGCATGAAACCTAAGACAAATTCACAGCAGTAAAAAAAATCCCCAGAGTGATGGAACTCACTTTTCCACTTGCCACCGGACTGAAGAAACGAAGACAAGACATACGTACCACATAGAGCAAAGCTCTGTAGAGGAAATCCTTACGACCATCAGGACTCTGATCTAACTTCCGTCGAATGAAAAATCCTCCTAACTTGCGGATCAACGTGCTACATAATAAAGAAGAATTATACTCATTAATTTTAGTTTGCAGGAAACTTCTATATATCCAGTACAAAATTCCTAGCACACAACAGGAACTGAAATTACTGAAATTCCCAAAGACTAAAATGTATTACCCTATTTGCACATGATGGGACCACACAAATATTACTCTATTTAACTTCAGAAATAGGCTTCTCGACACTGTCTTGCTCTATTTAACGCCCTTGACAGAACACTCACCCTCTGCAGTGACCCTGACTGAGAAACCATTGTACATTGAGATGTTGGTGACCCCCCTAACAGTAAACCTGAGCTGGCGCAAGTCTGCTGCACATACAGCATGGCCTTCGTGCCCGTGCTGCACATACCCCTTGGCAGCAGGATCAGCTCAGCCAGCTAATTTTAAGAGAGCAGCCTGCAGGCAGCTCCCACTTGGCACCAGCAATTACGCCACCTGCATGGCCTTGCCTTTATCTAACAGTGCAGCAAGAAGTTCTCATGCGAACATCCTTTTCGCTTGACAGAAGAAACGATGAATAGAGTTGTTTTCTTGTAAGAAAACTCTACACAAGCTCAAATGACCAAAATGGGGTAACCCTTTCTGCAGACAGGGTCTACCCAGCGTGTTGCGTGTGGATCGGAGGCCCGCTGGACACTGCACAACTTGGGATTCCCAGTGTCTAAAGGGATGTTAGATTACATGTGATAGTCTCTCTTTCTTTATACTGCTAGCCCTAATAAACTGCATTTTGATACTTTATAGAGTCTGAATGCCTTTCTTAGTGGGATCGTCACAGACCAGCACCTACTGGTTTTGGTCCTCAAGTTCTTCAGCCACCAGAAATATAATTTAAACAGAGACCAAATTGGAGCACCTCCCCACAAAGTACTATTCACTCAGTACTGTTGCTGCCCATTAGCCAGCTCATTAAACTTCATGAAGAACTTCGCAACACTTTTTCACATACTCATCTTTCCTTAGTCACCTACCCACTTTGAGACTCCTAGAAGAAAGGAATATCCTTCCTTACCCTATTTAGGTTATGTCAGAATGTCCCAGAAGAATCTTGCTATGCTTTCTCTCTGAGCTTGCAATAGGAACCAAAGCAGTTCTACACGATGACCCAATAATGCTCAGATTATCTTACACTGGAACATAAGATATATTGGGGTCATCTGAAGATTGCCCCACCTCAGTCTTTTTCAAGTAAGAAGAGGTTATTACCTGAAGATGGGGATGTTGAGATTGTTCCCTGCAGCAATGTAGGGTGCTTTGATGTTATGGCAGAAAAGAATGAACGTAAGCAGCAGGTAGTCAATGTGGGATTTGTGAACAGGCAAGAAGATAAGAGGCAAATTCATCTATAGTGGGGAGAGAAGGAAAAAAAAGAGAAGATGATTGGTAAGAAATGTGGTATATTACTCCTTTTCTAAAATCCATCATTGAGATAGCTAGCATCGTATTATCAGAACTGATGGTATTCTCCAGTTACCATCATCCGTTTGTTTACTTCTGGTTTTCGTTCAGCTGTGACAACCAGAACATTTTAGTCAACTGTACTTCTTAATTTTCATGGACTGTCGGTTTTAGTGGCATGCATTACATTAACAATGATTAATATTCCCAGTTTCTTCAGACTCACAGCATTGAGACAACTAGCAAACAAAGGGATGTGTCCAAATCATCAATGTCACCAAAGCACTGCTATTTCTTTCTACTAGATATCAGCAAAGACCTATAAATAGTGGGGTTCCCAAACACTGTAATCAAAAGATAACAGAAAATATCAGGAACCTTTTTTGTTTGTTTTACCTGATCCATCTTTCTAAGGTAAACCCTGCAAAAAGAATCAATTCCTTTGAGTGTAAAGAAAATGGTAGAATTTAGGAGTTATTTTGCTCAATTTCAATAAATATCGAAGGACTGGGAACAGATTGCTAGTAAGAAGCAGGAAAAGTTTACTTCTTAAAGATTTTCATTGCAAATTAAGAGTGAAAAATCCTAAATAGGCCAACTAATTTATTACTGGCTGCCTCAGCACAAAAAGAGAAATCATACTGGATGCAGGTTATCTGAGATAATCATTCAGCCTGATAGTTAAAATTTGATCCTGAAACAAAGGTAAAATCAGAGTTCACATTTTAGGTTACACAACTCAAGTAGCTTTATATTTCATTAAAAACACCATTTCACAGATATCAGACAGTTCTATCTACAATCTGATATCATAAAGACTTAGCAGAGCTCTCCTAAAAAGAGAAAGTACTGTAAACATTAATAGAAACTACATCAGAAATTCTGCCTTACTAGATTCTTTCCCACCCTCCCTTACCTCTGTTGCTGCTTTGACCATTTCTATTTGACCTCTGTGGATCTGAATATTCCAGAAAAAGCTGTTAAACAACTTCAGTAACACCCAGCCAGTCAACCTGAAGGAAGGAAAAACACAAATCCCAAAGCTTCACTTGTTTCTGCCTGGTTTATACCACTTCTATATGACTAAAGGCAAAGCCATAAAATCTGATTACTTTATAGGCAAACAAAATTGTTATAAAACCCAATTGCTTAACAAGTTTTTGCCTACCAGCAAAGCCATGGTTACTAACCACATTTCAGCCTCCTGCAATTATGACACAAAACTTGTTAGTGTCAACCTCGGTGAAGGCTGTTCAAAGGGCAGAGACCACATTACATATGGGCCAAGTTAATGGAGGTCCTATGATCAATGATAATTAAGCTACTTAGGTGACATGTTAGGTGACAGTGTAGTTCTGGTCTTGTGGGAGAATGTAATGGAGTTACAAAAAATATGGGGTTTGCATCACTGAAGTTGGTGAAGGGCACTATGAACATGACAGATACATATTAATCCTTAGTAGTTATCGTGGTTTCGGCTGGCATGGAGTTGACTTTCTTACTAGCAGCTGGTGTAGTGCTATGTTTTGGGTTTGGGATGAGAATGCTGATGATAGCGCACTAATGTTTTTGGCTATTGCTAAGCAGTCAAGGCCTTTTCTGCTCCTCATATCACCCTGCCGGGGTGTAGGCTGGGAGCGCACAAAAAGTTGGGAGGGGACACAGCTGGGACAGTGACACCAACTGACCAAAGGGATATTCCATGCCATGTGGCGTCATGCTCAGTACATAAAGCTGGGGGAAAAGAAGGAAGAGGGGGATGCTCAGAGTTATGGTGTTTGTCTTCCCAAGAAACCATTATGCCCTGCTTTCCTGGGGATGGCCGAACACCTGCCTGCCGATGGGAAGCAGTGAATGAATTCCTTGTTTTGCTTCGCCTGCACGCACAGCTTTTGCTCTACCTATTAAACTGTCTTCATCCCGACCCAGAAGTTTTGCTCACTTTTACTCTTCTGATTCTCTTCCCCATCCCGCCTTGGGGGAAGTAAGTGGCTGCATGGTCCTAGCTGCTGGCTGAGGTTAAACCATGACAGAAGCAAACACCACAGTAGAATATTTTATCTAAGATAAGACTCTCTCTGAGACATTTATAACAGCTTATGATATTCAATGGGCTACTGGAAAAAAGATCTTTCGCAGTCTAAGATGCTGCAGCTAGCTGCTCTCACCTGTATCAGCCTGAAACAACAAAAGATACTAATATTGGTCTAAGCATTACTGGTTTCAGGAGGAAAAAAAAAATAAACGTCTGCATTTAATGTTAACATAAGATTTATCCCTTGAAAAGGTGGTGGGTTTCTGCTTGACCTCAAAATGAAGAATAACTACCATTTCATTAGTTAGCATCAGAAAAAGGATTTTTATTAATGTCCTCTTATTTTTTAGAATAATTATTGATTATTTATGAATAATGTGTTACAAGCTCTGCTGGTATAACAGATAGAGATCTTGGCCATTCTTCTACCCATTGACAATACCGATGAGACATTTTTCTTACCTGATTAAAGCAGGTGACACATTTGCTACCATTTCTTGGAGAATTTTCCTAGCTTTTTTCTTCACTTTGTTGATAGCTTTAGGATCCGTCTGAGCAAAACTACCCGGAACACTTGGTTCAGAAGCTTCATCTACAATGGCCTTCTGGACTCTAACATTAAAAAGTAAAACTTATGAAAAAGTCCCACAGCAGAAGTGTTCAAGACACAGACGACAACTGCTGGGAATGAGCTATCTATTACTATAGGAGTAACCTGCGGGCATAAAAGAACATGCGCTCAAGTATTTTGTACTCCGAATGCATTAAATTTAATTCACTAGTCTTCTAAGCTCTGATTAAATAGCTGGATGATGGATGAATGCACTCAAAGTTGACCATATAAACAGTATATACGTAGCTCACAGGTACTGATACTAAGTGATCACCAATTTTCAGAAATGGTTAATACGGTTAATAATGCAAAAGGAACAGCTGAAATCTCCTTTTTGTTACTATTTTCTTTTTCCTGCCATAGCAATTTCACTTACCTCATTAAACAGATTTATGCAGTTGCTATTTTGCACTTCTACAGTGTATTCCCCCTTGAATTCTCACCTTTACAAAGTGTAACTAAATTTTGTAAAGGCTATTTTCCCCATTTAAAGCATAACTAAGAGAGATTAAGTGGTTTAACACACCGTAACTGTGGCACAACTCAGTCTGCTTCGCTTTTCAAAAGCGACACAATCATCTTCAAATGGGACTCAAAGATTAAAAATTCAGGAGAGTTAGGAATGTTAATGTAGGCAGTGTGTGGCCTCTGACAAAAGTAAACTCAAGGGGTGGGCATGCGGTTGAATTTCTTTGTGTCCAGGGAAAACTGATACCTTAATAGCTCAACAGGGGCTCAACGTGTCATTTTAAAATGCAGTATATCAAACAGAAAACAAGCTCCACAAAGTAAATGGTGGGTATTTCATGCTGTAGCCCTTTTCCAGTTTGCCTCACACTCTCAGTGTACGCTCAGGGTACTCTGAAATGCTGCTTTCCTTACATTTCTGAAACACAGACAGTTTCTGATGACTGCAGTATGACTTTAGTGGTAATGATTTACATGAATTAGATAAACAAACGTGTGAAGAGTTCCCATGTAGCAATTTATTTTTCTGTGTACTGTCTGCTGTCCACGCACTATGCATAATTCATTTAGAGATTTGTAATTCTTCATCTCTCCTCTTTTATTATTCACACACTGCATGCTACAGTCCTGAAGGGCTGTGCTGAAGATACGGTATCTTTTAGTATTTTAAATAGCCTGATTTCCAAAACCTGCTGTTTCCAAATTCTTCAATCGTATTATAATAATCATATAAAAACTATAATATAATGTATCAGTCATATAAAAAATAGTTTGTTTTTCATTATCTTACCTGCTGTTATTCAGCACATTTTCCGTCAGATTCTTGGCAAACATACCCTTATGAACATCCCTCTCTTGCACAAAAAGGACATAACAAAGGCGTCTTGCAAGCCACCCTCTGTACCTAGAAATATATGAAGGGTATTTGAGCGTGACCCTCAAAATATTTCATTGCCAAAAAAAAAATTTTAAAAATATAATTAAGAAGCAAAAGTAAGTAAAATTTTATGAAGGGCTGTCTAAAAGCTTCTGTATCTTCTAGTAAATTGTCAACATGTTAACATTACGGATGAAATAACTGATGTGTAGCAAAAAATATCTGAGACAACTGAGGTCTGCATTACTTCACTTCAGGGTCATACTGGCCTTAAAACATCCGTAGCATCACAGGTTAAGTAGCTACAAACCAGCACATACATTTTGTCTGTCCACTGGAACCGAGTCCCCAGCTCAAGGAGGAGGAAAGATGTAGTGCCCATTTCTGATTCAGTGACCTTCCACTGAGGAATGTAAATGCCCAGCTGAGAGGTTTGTCAACTTCTTCAGGAAACACTGAGCCCTCATGGAAGGCTGCTCACATCGTATGCGCAGGGTAAACTCTCACAGGCACTTTTGAAAATATGTTTGCATTAGCCACTGACGCTAAAAACAGTTTTTTGGTAATCTTTTCTTCCTTTCCAGTGCTTTTAAACGCGCAGTCCTATGTGCCTCCTATGTACCTTCTCCTTGCAAAGTTTTAACAGAAGTAGAACCACTAAATAATCAGTAAATCTCTCTACACATTCAAGCATTTAAGTAAGGCATCTTAGCTTATGTGGCCAGTCGCTGCCTTTTAAATTAACCCTGTCCTCTACTCTCTGGATCATCAGCAGCAATCGTCGGTGAAAATATAATTTTGAACAGTTTTCCTAACACCACAGAAGCTGCACGTGACATAGGAAGCGGTAAAATCCAGCCCCAGCAGTGAATATTCATTACTATTTTCTCTCCTCACCACCCTCACTCACAAGGCCAGGAATGGACAAGCCACCACTTGTGGGTCACTCCACAAATCAAACACAGCTGGGACCTCCGAACAGCAGAGCTGATATGATGAGGGAGAACTAAAAGCTGGAAGAAACTAAATTCTGTCCATTCCTAAGATCTGAGCATTCAGTATTATACAAAAAACCTATCTAAGGACTGCCACGCGATGTATCGCTGATGCTCCAGCAAATATCCCAAACCAAACCACAGGTGGCAATACTCATGTTGGTTTCCATGCTGGAGTGCTGCCAAGGTCTCACTCCTGGTTGTCACCGGAGTTACTCATGTTGGCTGCTAAACCTCCCTGCCCCATTTCAGTAAATTTATACATGCGTTAAAACCGGTTAGGAAAGACGAGATGGAACTTTTAGACTGTAAAAGGCCAAACCACCTGAGCGCCCTGGCCACTCGCACTGTAATTAAGAGGAGCGCACATACACAAGCCATCAGTACAGTCTGACACGTAGCAGTTATACAAATATTCAGACCGTCTCGAAGGATAAAGAATTTTGCTATTTGTGCTGTCAGGGAAGTAGACTGGTGACTCTGTTTTAATTGTTTTTCCATTTTCCCCTTCCCATTGAAGTTTGAGAGCCTTATTGATTTTTCTAAAAAGCAAAGTTAAGAAGATGTGCTTCTTTCTGACAACAGTTTTGGTAACTACAAATGTATCATCGCAACAGCATACAGTTATTGCAGGGATCTGTCAAAGTATAAATGCTTCTACATTCATTTTACAGCTTAGATATGACGTAATATAATTAAAAAAAGATATGTTTTCTAATTGTGTACCAAAGACAGCAGACAAAAACCACACAGAATAGACCCAGTCAAGATATATTATAAAACTGACACATTCACACCTCAGAAAAAGGCTGTGGTAATGTCTCAAACCAGGTACAGTATGCTAACAGTTAAAGAGAATCTCTCTTGCTTTCTAAGGCCAAGAAACTGTGACTGTGTAACCCCATGGGACCTCAGAACTTCATTAAAATTGTCAATTTTCAGACTATAATGACATTCTGAGCTAAAGGCATTTTATTTCAGAATAATTCATTAACCCATATTTTGTTGCCCTTATATTTCTCATTTAAGTAACTCTGACCATTCAAAACCATTCAAGCATTGAGACTTTTGAAACTAATTTTTTTAAAAAAGGTTAAAATTAAACTCTATTTCTGTTATTTTTCTGTATTCTAAACTACAAGCTCAACTCCTAAAAAAGCATAATTAATTCAAATTGAAGAAAGAACAGCCTCTAACATTAGCTTCCTCCCTCTCAAGCACAGCACAATGCTGCCTTTCTTACACTCAGACACTTTGGCTCATTTCTTTCAGGCTGCTGGCCTCTCTTTGTTTGCTCTGACTCTACAACAAACACTGCAGGATCTGCTTATGCTAATGATTACTGTAAAGACCTTAGCAAGCATTATTAACTTTCCAAAGAACAGAATAAAGATTTTTGTGTACTTCCAGAGTCTTCATCCCAGAACACAAGATATATTTCCAATAGCACAAAGATACATCATCATTTTTAGGTCACAAATACCATCCTTCAGGAGCTGCACTCTGCCACAGAGGTAAAGAGAGTCTAGCAAGACATGTTCAGATTTAATTGTCATTAGTGATAATAGTAAATGCCTAAATTGTAAGCCAGATCTGCTCAGTAAATTAAAATGCAGCCTGAAGTCATTCTTAAGTATGGGAATAAAACAGCTCCTCTCAGCATTATGCTATGGATGCTGCCGTTTGCAGTAAAGGAGAAAGGAATTAAACATGCTCTGCTTTTTGTGAAACAAGTTTGACCCTTCCACACCTTGCCTATAACCCCAAAAGACTTTGCCCAGCTCCCAAGTACACACAGCCGGATTTAACAAGTCCATTACTTTCCTGAAGTCAGCATCAATTCCTGCATTTAGAATCACAGAATCCCTGCATTTTAGGACAGCAATACATATTCACTCAGTCCGGACTATCCTAGACGTTTCCCTGACATAAGATCAGAACACACTGAATTTTAAAAGCAAAAGAAAGACTTGCTACATTACCTCGTATGCGTTTCATTGATATATATGACATTACGTAGACCCAAAGAAGGAATACTAGCATTGAAGAAGTTATCCTGTAAAACCAAGAAAAAAGAAAAGATTGCTGGATTACTTTGTTACATAAGAATAGTTGTGTCTTTTCATTCATTGTAACATTTAAGATAATGCAATGTTTTTCACCTCTGTTATAAACAAAAGCCAAAGCAGAGAAGTGCTGAACTTGCTTATAAAAGTACACACAAACCGTTCTGAAATGAAAACGGAAATTGGCAAGTCACTATTCCCGACTCCCATGCTTTGAAAGTATTCTCTAGGCATTACTGCATGCAGAAATGGTTGTATTGGTTGAATTCTTCAAGCCAGAATATTTTATCCTATTCTGATGTAATATAAACCAGGACTTGTCATAATATAGAATGCAACTTTGAGACAGAACTTTGTTAAGCCACATTCAGCATTAGTATAATCAAGAGCCTTTTGACGCTCAGCCCGTGACATCCAGTTTGCCAGCAGATCACACATCACGCAACGGCAGCCCAAGGGTCAGGACACCCATCCATGGTTAGATGGCGAATCTACACATCCCTGCTCAGCCTGAACAACAAACTCAATCCAGACTCGTACACCCCCGGTACAGACTCTACATGCCAGGCTATTAAGCATTCTGGGATGAGTTTGGGAGCAGTTCCACTTTGCATAAACAAATATTCCCTGGCAGGAAGACCTAAACTTTAATCGTCCATATTCCAAGTGAGTACTTTGACCGAGAGGCTGGTTTCTTTCTGCCCAAATAATATTTAATTATAAAATTGGTACCATGCCAACCGTGAATTACAGCTAAAACCACTGGGACTGTGCACATCAAGAAGGGCAAAAACAGGACAGCAAAGGAGAAAGATGGTTACCAGCAACAGCGTAGCTGCAGAATAGCCTCACTACCAATTCTGCAATGGGCGTCAGATAAGAGCCTCTTTTTTTTGTATTTTGTTTAGGACACACCACTTGCCACAAATTAAAATATATGAGTGTCCTACGTCATTTGAAAATCAGGTAGAAATTATGTGCTACGGTAGGAACACACAATCTTTTGCACCATGCTAAAACACAGCTGCGTAGTACATACAATCAACAAATTGTTGCTCCAGGCCCTTAAGAGGAAACCTCAAGGTAATACTAATTTCTTTGACTATTCACTGGTAATTTTTTGTAGATGAAATGTTCTGGCAAAGAGAATTGAAATGAATTGTTCTTGGTCTCCCAACAAAATCAGCAACAAAGTTAAGTACCACTGAACACCCAAGTCCACCCCAGTGCTCTAACTGCTAGGTTATAACCTCACCCTGTGAAATTCAACCTCCAGCTGTAATGTCACACGTTAGTTTTTCCTTATTTAACTTTTCCATGACCCTATGTCAAGATGTGGCTCTGTGAAACCAAGTGAGCTGATACAGCATCTCCCTGCCGCTGCGAGAGAGAAGCCCAGGTCCCACCACCACATCCTACCCTTTCCCAGTACTGTCCCCCACCTCATCAATGACACCACCCCTAGCATTCATCACACCCCTCAACGAGCCAACTTCATTCAGGAAAGGTAGAAAACTAAGACAGCCAGACTAAATGAATAAATAAAGCAGGTAGTTTTCTGCTTGGTTAGTGAACTTGATCAGCCCCCAGGAAAGCAGGAAGGAACAGAAGAGGGAGAAGGAAGACTTCCCACTCCCTGCACCAGCAAGGTGTTAGTCTGGCCAACACACTTAAGGAATTCTGTCTTCCTCATACATCCCTTTTCTTTAAGAGAATTAACAAAACAGGCAGCGCAACAAAAGTGAAACATCTAGAGTCTAATGAGAGGGTCTGGTTTGTTATCATTTGCTGCAAGGAGTACTTTCTTCTGTGGCAGAAGGAAATAAAGAACTTAATCAGGTCATGCCCCTTTTGTAAGTGGGATCTCTGGACAGGTAATTAATTCTTTATTAAGCGGACAAAATACAGAACAAGATTTTAGTTCCTAAAGTGTAATTCCCAACTTAAGAGGAACAGACTAATTACTAAACATATAAAGGCCCAAGTTGAGGATTCCTACACAACGTTTTAGAAGTCAAAACACTTAAGTGTCTGTTAGAAGTAGTTTCAGTTTATCTAATTGGTTGTCTTGTTGCCCATATCTTATATAGCCTTCACAGCACATTTGGATTTTTATCCCACATTTGTATGTCATTGCTACAATTTTCTATTCTGGCGTAGGAACAGAGTGAAATAACAACTTCTTAGCCAAAGAAACAAGCAAATTTTAACTCTAGTCCAGCCAATCCTGGAGCTCAGTAGCTGAGTGCAATTTAAAGCCCATGGGGTACACATAGTCAAATTATGTGATGAACTGGTTGCAAACTATATTATACCATATCAGCATTTTGCATCTTCAGCTTACGGAAAGCCTGCCCAAAACAGTTCAATAAAGGTGACATTTTAAATCAGCTTGTGCAGCCCCTCTAGAGCCACCATCTTGACGCTGTTCCCAGCAGACAACGATCTCCCCTATCCTAACTGGCATTCCTTGTTTTCAGGCTGGGCTGTGAAGCCAGGAATCAGCCAGGGGTAGAAAACCAACCTGTCTTCTCAAGCACAGGACTGAACTCTTCAAGTTTGAAGGGAAGCATGTTGCTTATTTTCAAAACTGTACTTATTCCGTGGACAGAGAATTACATGTCCTAAAAGTAAGTCTTAACACTTTCATATGCACCAAATTCCCATTATTAATGTAGCAGAGCAGATATTTTTTTTCCATACAATTTCGTGGTGCTAGAGAGTTTTGTGCAAGGACTAAGTCTGCACTGAAAAGCGGGGGACAAAGCATCACAATAGGTCTGTGTCATCCATTAATTCCACGACAAAGAAAATATAAGCACAAACAAAGGTGAAAAACTATATTCCTTTATGAAATAAGAACACTGTGACCTTAATTCTGAAAGTAAGAAAACTACTGAAACTTCATTACGCTGCAACTATGCATTATTGTCAAACATAATCCAGTCTGTAATCTTCTTACCCGGCTCTGGGGAGTGCATACGTAGCAACATCGTCCCACAAACGGCCTTTTTCTGCTCAACAGAGTCTCTTTCCATTTTAAAGTAGCGGATCGGAAGAGAGTGGGCCTAGAGTTACACTCTCCCTGCAGGACAAAAGACAACTGCGTAAGTATCCAGAAATATATGTTCTACTGGGTAAGCAAAATCTTTGAGTAAGAGGAGTTGCCAGATTAAAAAAAAATAAAAAATTATCCCCCAAATTACATTAAACAAACACACTTTTTTCCAAGATTTTTCTAAAATAAATTATATTATCTCCAGATGACGTGATTTTAAAAAATAAAAGCAAAATCACAGTTCTGTACTTATGTATCTTGCACTACAACATTTGCTGACCTACTAAATTCATAAATAAATAGCTTTAATAAGAAACAGCAAGGAAACTGACAGCCCAGAAAAGTGGAAGAAATTAACAGTAAATTACACTCTCAATAACATAAGGGTGCTTATAAAACGAGCAATGTATTTTAAGATTTAACTGGACATCAGCCTGTAAAATTGCAAGAACACTGAATGTACGCAAAATATTAACTCTGTTGACACTGTAGGCTCTTATTCAGCAGTTTCATGCAAAGTGGTATGAAAAAGTAACCGCTGTGCCTTTGCCAATGCTATGCTGTCTTTCTGAAGATTACAGAACCAAAAAATCCAAAGTAACTGCTTTCACAGAACACGTTCTCTATGTTAGGACATGAAGAAAATATACTTAACTACCATTTTTAAAAAGACATTGAATGTTCCCATCAAAGTCTGAGTTACTGCTTGCCTGAGAGTGAGCACTGGATTGCCATTTTCTGAACCATATATTCTAAGTTTCTAATAAAAGGCAAGTTACAGAAACAAACCAAAACAAAATCAAAATGTTTAAAATAGAATATTTAAGTGGAAGAGAAGCAGGATAGACCCAATACCTTAAAGTGGCATAAGGGCTGGAAAACACAAATACAGATCACCACATACTCAGCTAGAAAGCCAGCCCAGGAAGAAACAACCAGAAAGTCAAAAGCAATGCTGAAGATGCCTAAAAACTAAAATGTGCATATATCATTTGGCAAGCGGTATGAATTGGCAATTATTCCAGGGCTAAGTCTTCCATCCGAAATAAACAAGCCTCAAGATGCTCAGCCTGGCCCAATCCTTTCCCTATCAGCTTCTGTAATGTTAACTCCAAAATTAACCAACTTTCTAACGATATTGTCTTCCTTCTGCTCGCCTCCAAGCCCTGACTGAGTTCACCACCACTTTCTTACAGAACCTCCTTCCGATCTCTTTTGTCTCTCTTGCCTTTAACCCCAGTCTCTCACAGATCTCTTGGTAACCGCAGCTTGCTGTCCCATGAAACTTACATCTAGCTACATGAAAAACCCAGCTGCCAGGACATCTGTCCTTTCCCTCAACTCTGACCATGGCTCCAACTCTTCTGTATCAAGTTCAAACTCCTCCTCTGCACAGCAGTGTCTAATTCCTCCTGACCTATGCTTCTAAACCAGCCAGTACAGCCTGGTCCCCATGTGGCTCTTTTTGCTCCACCCAGCCCTCCCTGCTCACTGCCCCCTTTCTCTCCTCCAAATCCCAAGACTCGCTCAACAGAGAACACAGTCTTTTAATAGGTTCCTTATTTATATCCACCAAATTTTCTCTGCCTCCTGTATTGCACGAAAAGCTCCAGCTATGACGGATACATGACTGTGCATCTTCAGCTTCACGCTCCTTTTCACTTATGCATTTCAAACTACATCCTTCAGAACAGCAACGAGCTTTCTATTTGTCTTTCTGTTTGACCTCAGTCTACTCCAGAACGGGATTCTGCACATTTACTGCTATATAAAATGATTAGTAAATTCATACCAGAAGACTGTAAGACTATCAATAAGGTTTGAATAGGGCTTTTCTTTTCTAGCAACATTAGCCTTTGGCACAGCAATGAACTGTTGGTTCCTCCTTACATTTCAAGTTAAATTAAAACCAAACTTGCATCATGCATGAGAGAGGTGATGCCTTATCTTCATTCTTCATAATAATAAATAAAATGTCCACCTGTGACGTGGAGAAAAAATAAGATAAAAACGTCCAGTAAGATTCACAATTTTTACTTACCCACTCTTCACTGGAATGCTTACATCTACTTATACTGCACTCTGCTGAGGCGGACAAATAGGAAACATCTATTGCTCCAAGGGACAAAGCAGTTTCGTCCATGACACACTAGTTGAACTGAAGATCAGAAGCTGCAAAATAATAACATACATACACACATATATATGCAGACACATATGCAGAAACACATACACACATGTGTAATTTCAGTGATGGGTATCCAGCAACAAATTAGCAAACTGGTACTTCTTCACCCTTCAGTAAAAGTTAGGTTCTGAAGAAGTTTCATCACAGTCAGAAATCAGGATGATTTTAATATGATTAAAAAGAGACTCCAGCACATTCAATTTCCATAAACGCACCATACTGATCAGCTACCGGCATGTTTTTCTCTCCCTGCTCTTCTTCCCATTCAGGTCAGTACAGTCGCTTTATGCTTTTCCGCTGTTCTTCACCGCATGCTTTAAACCATCCAGCCACAAGGATACACATTTCAGCCACTTTCAAAAGTTTACTATTCTCTTGCACTACATGACCTCACTCTTTCATCATTTGCTTCTCAAGGACATCTATTATCTACAAAAAAAGTTCATTAATGTTCTCTCCCAATCCTATCTCACAGAATTTTTTATGTGTCTGATCCAGCTGTAGTCAAACCAGTTTGCAAACTCCTCGGAGGAAGGAGTGCTCTATACAAAATTACACCCCTAAATCTGAACGTGCTGCTGACATAAATGACATCATCGGCTTGTGGGATTAAAAAGCAGTGGAGAAGTCTAAACTTGCACTGTTATTTTAAAATAGAAGTTTTATAGTTCATATAATAAGCACAGTAAATAATTCTCCCTTGGCCAAAGAAAAAAGAAAGCAGGCTAAACATAGCAAAACAACTTAGCGCTGTATGGGGTATCTGCAAAACACTACAAATTAAACTGCTTTGTTATGGAGACCCATCGAAACAGGAATCCCAGCATTTTCCTCTAGAGAAGCTGTAAAGAGGCAATACCGCCTCTTCCATCTGTCACCGCAAAGAAACTTACATTACGGCCAAGCTTTGAGCCATGCGGGAATGAGACTGTTCCCACCCTATACGCTAAATTTGGGAAAGCGAGGCCTAAAACTTTAGTCCAACATTTTGTCTTTCTTACCGTCCTCCCTGAGCAGACACAAACCTCTCTGGACACCGCCACGTACCAGCTGGAGCTCGTATAGCCACGCACGTACTTGTCTTTACACAGCCTAAGTACCTAAGTTGTCCTTTATTCTTTGCTGGCTCTTAGGCTCAATTTGCCTTTTCTTTTTTTATTTGTACTGATGCAAATTAGTATCTAAACCACCCACTAAATACACGAGAAAGGCTCACGAACACCTAAACGGTGAAAGCGAAACGCGTCCTGCAATTGTGCTCAAGGTGACCTTGGCTGCACCGGCACACATAAAAGATGAACTTTAAAAAAAATACGCAATTAAAAGCCTGCTCGAGCAACACCAACTCCGTACGTACCTCTGACGGAACCTGCCCTCCCGAGCGCCCGCTCAGGCCGTCACCCTGCCGGGACGCGCCATCCTCCGGGGCTGGGGACCCGCGGGCTCACACGATCTGCTATAAATAAAAAACACGAGGGCTGAGCGCCGGGATCGGGTGCGGAGCCCCCCCGGGCACTGCCGGCGCCGCTCCAAGGGGCCGGCGCCCACCGCCGGGCCCGGAGCCCCCGGCGGGCACGGCCGCCGAGCTTCCCCGCTGCCCACCTGCCCGGCTCCACGGCAGCCACGGGGACGGCCGAGGCCACCGCTCTCCCCTCAGAAGCCACTCGGCGCCCGGGCCGCCCGCTCCGCCGCCGCGCAGCCCCACACGCCCCGGCTCCGCCGGCCGCGGCCCGCCCCCTCCCGCCACGCGGCAGCCCCTCGGCCTGCCCTGCCCTGCCCCGCCGCCGGGGGCAGCACCGCCGCGCCCGCCTCCCGCTGCCCGCCGGACCCTGCCCGCACCGCTGCCCCCCTGCTGCCCGCCCGCCGGCGCCGGGCCTGACGCGACTTCCTGAGCGCCCGTCGCCATGGTGCGGGCCCGCCGCCTCCCGCCCGGCCCTCGCTGCAGGCCCGGGGCCCCGCCGCTGCCCTCCCGCCCCGGCGCACCCGCTGCGGTGCCCGTCCCCTGAGAGGCTCCGGCCGTCCCCGCTGGCGGGTGTCACCGTCTGCGGCCACCGCAGAGGCTGGGACATCCTCGGAGCGCCGCTTCCACCACCGAACCGCCTCCCCCCGCCCCTTCTGGCGACTAACGGTTATTCTGCTCTCGAGTCGGCGCTGCCAGGAAGGAAAAACACGGGGAAAGGGGGTGTAAAATGGTGTTTTATGTGGGTTTACGGCCCGTCCGAGCTGCAGCCGAGGTGCTGCTGAAATGAGAACGATCGCGGAAAATTCGGGACAGGTATCGATCTGCCCGCCCGGCCTTGCCGCGGTGCCAGCGTGCCTTTCACTGCCTGCAAAAGCAAATGTTGATTGAGGTTGCTGCATATCAACAAACATGGGCTGGGAGTATTTTTTGGCTTTGGCAATCTTGGGCTATTTAAAGATAGTCTTTCTGTGGCTTAAGTTGAGCTAGCAGAGCTATGGAGAGGCTAGCGCTGCGTTTTCTTCTTTGCAGGCTTTGAATGCTCCTTCGCTGTTACTTAAAACAGTGCAACAAGGGAATAAAGTGACAAAATACATGACATCATTTTATGTTAATGACAGTAGCCCACTTAACAAATTTAAGTAACCAAGGAGGTGTTCTCGTTCTAGGGGTCTCACTTCTAGACGTCATGTTGAATTTATTATAAATGAGAATTGTTAAGTAAGAATTACAAATGCTTTTTGCACATAAAAGAAAATGCATGACGTTTGATGGACAAACCCCAAACTGCTCCACACCTGTGTGAGTTAGTTACCCTGCTTCCCACAACCGGCTGCCTGCCAGGGAATATCACGAGGCTCTTACAGCTGATACTTTAGGAAGGGCATTTTGCACTTTATGGGTCAGAAGAGAATTTGGATCTGAATTTTCCTCCGTTTAGCAAGCAAAGATAGTCTACGTTGTTGCAAGGTGGACTTTGGAATACGAGAGATCAACTTTTCAAATCACAAAAATACCATAAGATGTGATCTAGTGAAATGTACTACTCTTACAAAAGTTTGTATTTCAGCATAATACACAGTGCAGCACTTGTGCAGAGTGTATAGCAAAGCACCGTTTTCTAGGGCATCATATTTTGTATAAAGGACAATCTCTAATTGTATTTCTTACAGCGCATTCACATACTGAAGTATTCTCCCAGTTTTCACATCATCTGGGTCAAGAATTTCAAATTTGATTAGCGGTTCTGTGTGTCAGTTCTCATGAAGGAGAGTTGGTTGAAATAGTGCCAAACACCCACTTTTAAGTTTTGGTTTTGAAAAGCAACGTTGCCAGAATCTCTTCTGAAATACAAGCCCATAACTGTCCAGCTTTACAACGAACCTTTTGACTTAATATCAACTTTCTCTTGAATTGATTTACTGAAGGTCAGGCGGGAAAGAGGGGGCAGATTCTGCTTTCATCTGGGTCTACTGCAGCTAAGTGGATTTGTAACTGCTTCGCTAATCAGAGCCTGGCGCAGGAGGCCATCGATACAGAAAGAAAAGACACAAGGGTTTTGAGAGTCACAGTGCTACCGCCAGATTTGTGTGATCTCAGTTATTACATCCTCATCTCAGCTTCACTGGCCTAATGAGCATCTCATCGACTTGGCGGAGTTGTGGAGGCCAGAGGAGGAGTTGTCTGTCTCCCATCCTGTGGCCCAGCCCCTCAGCAGGGCCACGTCCCGCGCTCGGGCTTGCCTGGAGTTTGTGTTGGGTGCATCGGAAGGGGAAACTCTGAACCCCCCTCAGAAAAGTGAAATCCAGTGTTACATCACATACGTTTGTGTAACTCTCTTTGCACAAAAAGCAGATCACAAAAGTAGTCAAAGGTCCAAGATAATGCTGCAGCCCGCATCCGGATCACTGCTTCTGCGATGGGTCCGTCTGTGTGAGTGAGAGCGTGTGCAATGAGGGAACCACGGCTGTGACTAAAGTGGCAAAACTGACCTCAGAAATCACATTGGAGGAGATGATTCAACAACTGCATAACGTGAAAACTGAATATAACAGAGATGACAATGGATGGTTACATCTAGAGCCTAAGAAAGTACAGGAAACATATGTCAGTTTAAATTCTTATTAGTGTTCTCTAATAATTTTATTGCTCCACTGCATTTGTATTGTTACATGGGAACTTCTTAGTAGGTGCTTTACATTATAAAGGGCCGACAATATTGTTTACGCACAACTTCTTTACTTTCTCTAGGTGTGGAATCACTTTGATTTTTTTTTTCCCCTTTGATGCATAAAAATATGGGATCAAGCAGTGCCCTCAGTTTTTCAGCATGCTCTAATATAACTCGGAGCAAACTCTCAGCCACCGAGTATAAAGCAAGCTTGGCTGCTTTGCTTCCCTCTATAAAAGATGAACTATTTTACATTCAGAATCTGATATATATTTCTTGGCATATTTTTTCCTTGCATGCTTTTACACTGGTATATTTTTCAGGTTGCAAGGAGTTATTTCTGTGATATAAGTAATATGAAAATCAGGACAGAAGCCTCAGTGGCTTTATCATAATTTTATGTAGTCTCTAGAGTCTGATTTTAGTGTCATTTGTGAGAAAACTGCTTAGGCTATTCCCTAGACTGATTTGAAAAGAATAGGATATAGATACAGTGTTTTGCTCAAACATAGCGATTCTGTGTAATAAAAAAAAAAGTTGTTTCTGGTATGATTGTAAAGAAGTTTTCTTGTTTTTCTAACCTTTGTAAATTCTTGGCTTACCATAAAATAAATCCAGAGAGAATTTTGTCACTCATCTGAAAAAGATGCAGAATTAGTCCAATGGCAGTTGCAGCTCAGCAAGATCTTTTTGCAGGGTACACTTGTATAAATCCTCAGGCTTAGTAGTAAAATCTCATTTCAGTATTGAGAGCTTGGTGGGGATGTTGTGTTGCCATGGAATCAAGCAAATGGGAAAAATTTTGGAATGCCTAAAAGGAACAGACTAACAGACTTTCAGAGCTGCATGTGCTCCAAAAAGCTCAAATACCGCCCCAAATACCGCCGGGCCTCGCTTCCAGAAAAGAGAGACTCTCTCCTGCTTCCATTGAAGTCCATGGGAGGCTTGCCACTGATCTCAGTAGGAGCGGGAGCATGCCTAAGTTTTGCAATCCATCTTTTTAAACTCCTTAAACCGAGGTGTTTGCCGTGCCAATGAGTCCAGGGAGGTAATTTGCATAGGATGGCAAATCAGCAGAACCCTGGCTTTGTGTGAATAAGCCGCTGACCACACCGTGTGCAGCAGCCTGCAAATGAGAAAGAGGGTCTTTTTTTTAACTAATGATCAGTCCTTCCTATGTTTAAACTCCTCATGATGCTTCCAACGGAGTTCAACAAAGTACCTGTTTGCCAGACAGTGCTGGGAGGGGGAGGGAAGGAAGGACGCGGGGGACCTCTTTTTACATCGCTTCTACCCCAGGTCCGTGCCCCCAGCTCGCTTCCAGCGATTCCCATGATGTCACTCTCACTCATGGAGACACGCTTACAAAAGGGGTACACAGCATCCTCTTTAAAAAGAAACTTTCCACCCGGGGAGCGCTGCAAAAGTTAGGAAACCGAAAACTGTGTGAGGAGGGAGTAAAGATCCAAACAAAGGTTCTTTTGTTTGCGGTGACCGAACTCGACCTCACATGACTATGAACAATAATGAATATGCAATTTGGCAGCCGCAGGACTCCATGTCGGCAGCATTGCCTTTGGTATACAACGTATTAAGAGCATCTGAGAGTGGCAAGTGGCCTTGAAATGGACTGATAAGATTGTACATAGAAATGGTTCGGGTATACTTTGTATCTCCTTTCAAGACAAATGATTTCTCCTATTTCATCTCCCTTATCTTGAGAACAAATGCAAAATTCATTAAGAGTGCATTGACTCTCTCCTATGTAATATAGCACATCGTGTTTCTGTAATTTCTTCTCATTCAGATATCGTATTTATTACTGTAATTTTGAAAAGATAAGGAAGGGTATTTCAGCCTGAGCTGCTCCTAGCTTTTCCCTTGAACTTGTTACTCACATTTGTACAAAAAAGGCTTTTGTTCTAACAGAACGCACTACTGGGTTAAAACCAATAAAACTAACTTTTACGCTTGCGAAGTTAGCACCATTTATCTATCAAGCAACTACGCACGTACTCACATTACGTACAAATTAGAAAATCTTAACTATCCAAAGGAATTTACCAGCATTTTTAATTTAGGAATACTGAATGACGGAATTTGGAACAAGACTGTCCCATACTCAGACCTTAAGCAATTATCTGCCATAACAATGCAAGCTTCCCCCTGCCCGCTGTGAGTAAGGGGGACGTTTTCTGAGGGTAGTTACTGCAGTTCTCTGCCTTTGTTTGTCGTTCTCTGTTGTTTTGTCTGCAAAGCTGACATTTTATCTGAAAGTTGATTTTATCTGACAAATAACACAGATGAAACAACCAATTTACTGCATATAGGCCCTAAATATCATTGGATACCTCAAAGTTATCCATTTGTAAATCATTAAAAATCAGTATGTGTGGGGACTCTGGTTATATAAAGGATAAATCTAGCTTTGCGTTTGCAGATATTTCAAGTTTCCCTAGTGACTTTATGGCAAGAATCATAGAATCATAGAATCATAGGGTTGGAAGGGACCTCCCAAAGGACTTCTACTTGTTGCCAACTTCCCCACAGAAGACAGAAGAGTTTCTTCTCATCTGGTCCCCGCTCCAGGAATTTAGAGCCGTTTTCTATCCCTCCAAAGAAACAACCAAGGAATAGAAATAAAGAAATCTGAGAGCTGAGGGCACTGTGGACCATTTTGAAAAAAAATGACATCTCATAAAGAAATCACAAAATCGTGATCTCATCAAATTTGCTGTGACTCATCCTCGAGGGATTGCAAATTGTTCTAGAATAACACAACCCCTAATTATTATGAGATGCCAGGCAAGTCTTTCATCAGTATCTCAAAAGGAGGCAGTTTTCACTGCTCAGGTTTGCTCTGTTGTGCAGTTGTTGGCTTCAGAAGGACTTGTCATGTCTTCTAATTTAAAGCACTGTAGGTATTGGAAGTTGGGATCAGAGACAGCTCCTCAAACACCAGACCACAAGAGACGATATGGCCCAGGTGTGAAATGATGTGACTTCCCACCCCTCCCTTCATTTTTTGGGTATTCAGGACCTTAATCAAGGCACTGCCATTTGGGCCACCACAAGAGTGGTCATGCCTTTGACATGGAAGACATAAGACCTGTTGGTTGGGAAATTTTCTCAGAATTTTGAGGACATCTTTTGCAAACACCTTGGGAGGGTTAGGAGAGTGTCAGGGCGTCTGTTCTGACCTGATGCAATGATCCTGAGGGAGACTGCCATATATTCCAATGAAGGCTTTACAACCCCAATATTTTCCAGTCTCCTATTTGATTATCTCTTCTGCAGATGAGCAGAGAGCCAACTCCAAAAGGCAACACCCCCCACCTCAATTTACCCAGGCAAACAAAATGAATTTGCTGATTTGGGTTTTGCAAAATGTAAACAGGAACTAAAACTTCCCAAACTTCCCATAGATATCTAGACATATTTCTTTTTTTTTTTTTTTTAAGTCAGTCTCACTAAAAATACAAGGTCTTCGGGCTTTAGTTTATCATAGATACATATTATTAACTTAATGTAGCTGAAATTTCATCTATGAACAGAAACAACAAAAAGTAAACTATAAATTTTGCTTCAGCGCTGCAAAATTAACTGAGAACCCTGACAAAAGTGGTTTTTTGCCTTTGTCCTTCCCTTTGCACTAATCTGGCTACATCAGTTGTTACATTCCAATTCTGACATTTAAATCATGTTGAGCAACTTTCCCACAGTGTGTTTCCCAAACAAAAGCATTTTTTCCCACTCCCACTTATGTGTCTCCTGGATCTGGGAACTGCAGAAAAATATCCTTGTTTACGTCCTAAGACCCGGCCAGCAATCGTGTCGCAGTGCTAGATTTCACGAACTATCTGTGAGCATTTGAGCAAAATGATACCAATTGACCCAGCAAAAGAATACCTTTCAGTTACTAAATAACAGATACTCAACTCACAACACAAAATCCTACTTAATGTTTTTTTAACTGTTTGAAGCATAACCTAATACTTTCCCAAGGACCTTATACCTTCGTGAGAGCAGAAATATTTTTATGCGTATATCCTAAACTATTAAATTGTTTAATTATTCCAGGATATTCACCTGGAATGGCAGACGGCTTGAAAAGGATATCACCTCTAGCTAGGAGATGATGGTTTTGCAGCTCTGGCCTTTCCCCTTTATACAAGAACAGTGCATATTACTAGCTTGGTATTTCACACGTGACCAACCATCGCTTCAGGAGAATTAGATGGGGCATAGCACGGCAGGGTGGTTTCACGCAGCTGTTTGTGGGCTTAGGACTGAGTCGCTCCACAGCTCTTTCAGGCTGAGGATCATGCAGGATCACATATGCCTTGTTTATCCTTGCTGCGCTTTCCCCTGTCGTTCTCTCCATAGGAGGGGTAAAGCAACAGCGGTTTCTGGAGGGTTCTTGTTTGTTTTACCTTTACCTGCAGTGGGAGATTAAACTACACGTCCCCTGCAGCAAAGCGGCCTTGGCTGTAGGGCAGAGGTGTTTTGAACCAGGTCCTTTGGGGAAGAGAAATGATTGATACCTTTCATTAGGACCTAATCAGGTACAAGAGAAGGTTATATCAGCTTTTGCCTTTAAAACGTCTGTCTTTCAGAGACACAAAGTTACAAAAAAAAAAATATTTCATCCAGCATAAAAAAATGTGCAAATTTGAGCACCTATCGATCACCGTAAGTTACTAAAAGTGTCACAGTCGCTCAGGTAAAATAAAATTGGCATAACGCGTGATAGAATTCAGGCTGAAAGGCAGGATGAGGAGCCTCTGGAAGCAACAGCGTTTTATTTCTTCTGAGGAGCTGGAAAAAACCTAGTAAGGTATAGATACCACTTCTGCATTTTGTGAAAAAACTTTTAAATTTTCAGCGTTACGGATTGACTACACTGGTCAGATTTTATGAAATAATACAATTAATGAGCATGCCAGTGCACTCTGAATGTGCATTCAGAAATCTTTAGTAGTGAGAATATACTGGGCATGCATCTGCCTCAGGGTCTTACCAAAATTTTTCTTCTCATTTCCTATCATCTGTGCTACTACAGTGTCTCCAAGATCAAGCTAAATTCTACCACTCAAGCTGAGTGGTGTTTCCCCACCAGCTTTTTTCATATAAGAACTTCCTGCACATTTTCACCAGTGACGTTTCTGCCAATGAAATGGGGATCCAAGGAAAAACTGGATGTTCTTGGGGACCAAAATAATAGATAAGAGAGCGCACCTAGAAACATTTAATCTATAAATTTTCATTGTCATCAGTTAGAAACAGAAAAAATAACCTTGGGTTTTAAGTTGATCACAGCGTTAGAGCCACTAATGTGGTGCCACATGAGAAAGACAATTATTTCCAATAATATTTCAACAAAACTAAAGTTTATTTGTGCATTGGTGTAAAACCCTATCTACAGTACCATGTTGAGTGGCTGAATGCGGCTACCCATCTTCTAGGCAGATGGCTTCACACGGTAACAGGTACAGAGGAGGGCTAACAGAATAATCTTAAAAAGTTTACAGTGATTAACTCTAAAGAAACAATGATCAAGAAGGATTCCAGATTCCAAGATTCCCAGAAATTCCTCTGGGAAAACACCATCCAGAGAAGAAAGCCTGTGTGAGCTACAAGGTCATGGCGGCACAATGCTGAGAAAATGGATAAGCATTGGCCATACTGGAAACTGGAGAAGGCTCCTATGCAGTTAAGAAGTCATTTCTGCAGCCTTCCAAGAGGACTGCGGGGCAAATATCAGCTTCAGGTCCAGCCTACATCAGGGATCATCCTGACATTTTTGGCCATTCCTCATTCAGTTTCAGCTCCTCTGGTAGATCATTAGTACATCTGGGCCAGGAGGTACCGTCAGTAATCCTAGTATGATGAAAGATGGAGCAAAATTTCATAGTTTGTTTACATTAGGAATACCTGTTGCTAAAAATGTCTTAGTTACTATATTTTAACTAAAATTTCAAGCCCTAGCATAGATGTGTTATCTGTTCCCGATCAGCTCTCAAAGTGAGAGCCAATTTATTTTGAAACATGATTTATTTTCTAATCTAGGTCTTGTTAAATTTCATAAAACCTGGGTCAGGCAGAACTGGAGAAAAAGTCATCCATATCTCTGTACTTGGAAAATTTGGAAGCAGAACAATGCACGATCAGAGTCCAAATGTCATTTTGCAACTTTGTGATCAGTAGCATGATCCACCCTCTCTGCTTCTCTGTTTTATCTGTTCCTCTGGTAAATCTATATAAGATGGTTTCTGACTATAGATGTGCCACATCTCATATTCATGTGGTCAGTTGATATTCAGAATTAAAAAAGGCCCCATACAAAGCAAGGTGTGCATTTTCAGAGGACCACACCAGAAAATATATGCTGATGGACCCCTTCAGTGAAGAAATGCCTTAAATCTGACTTGTGGGGTTTGCTATGGGAATTCAAATTAAACATTTAGAAAGGTGTTAAATTAGGAAAGGTGGTAGGTTACTATAGCTAACACATTTCAAATTGCAACTCTGTCTATAATCCTTCTGATTTACATTTAGATTTAAATACTTGTTTCATTTCTGCTAAACTAAGATTCCCTTCCCCATCTCAATTCTCTTCAGTTTCTTCCATTCCAGGCTAAACTCTGTATTTAGTACAACGTCCAAGACATCTTTAGACTCTCCTCGGTACAGATCCTGACTTAGACTAATTAAAATTAGACTAAATACAAGAAAAAGGGCTAACACAGTAGATGTTTTATAAAATGAGAAGAACTTGTGACTGTTGACTAAGTCTTCTGATGTCTTCTCTGCCTGTATGTTATTGTGTTTTAGCTGATCTCGCCTGAGACCCTCAGGGTAAAATCATGGCATTGCAAAAGACAATGGTGAAACTCCCACCCAGAACAGGGAAGCTGCATCACACTGGTATATGGTACGAATATCACAAAACTCATATACTATCTCACAGGACAACCTGTACATACTTTCTGAGCCCTATTTGAACTTACACTGCACACTTCTGTACTAATCAAGCGTTTGACTTACGTCGGGAGGATTTTAATGAATGTAAAATTAATTTAACCGGGAGTAACCTTTGAAACCGCACTTGCATTATCAGGGGTGATTTGTGCAGGATACCTGATGGACCTGCAATCTACGCATCCTTACGTAAGAGGCATTAAGAAGCAGTTACACAACTTAATGCAAACACCACCGACAGATGAAAATCCATGGCACAGACAGGATCTTGAGTAATCGTCAAAGCAGTGCCAGAAAGCAAATTCTACCTGCAGAAAACCTTTTTTTCATGTTAAATGCATTTCAGGGGATGCTCTGCATTTCAGTTGCTGGTAGGCAGATAGTGCTTTAATCAAATAATAGCCTTAATATAGAGTCTGCCACAAAGTTGCTTTTTTTGGTAAACTTTTTATCCTTCAGAACCTGTTAATACAAACGTTGACCAACACTGCCAGCCACAAAATGTGTGTGCAATTCAACTCGTATCTTTGCTGAGTGCAATAATAAACTTTTGGTCTAAAACAAACAGGTCATTAGCAAACAGATACTTCGGTGCACTGTGGTGACTTGGGCCTCTCTCCTCCCGTCATCCCGTTTTTCACTCCCTGTTCACATGCTTAGAGTTTGATGTCTGACTACGTCTTCATGATGCCGTGGCCTTGCAGCTTTCTCAAATTCCGTACCGGGTAAAGAACATACTCCATTTCTCTGTGCACAAAGTTTATTAGTCTCCCTTAATTATAACTGTTCATTCAGGCAATAATTCCATCTCGGTTGTTAACTTAAGTCACAGGATATGTCTAAATTCAGGCCGCCACGCTCGTAGGTAAATGTATTCTAACTTCAAGAAATCTTATCCAATTATCTTTGCTCTAATTTCAGAATAGTTTTTTAAGTTGATGTAATTTCTTGGTAAACAGATCTCATTTTGTACAACAGGAACATTCCAAGACCCCTTTTAGATACTTTATATTGCAGACATTGCAGTGCTATACAGTCCATTTTATGGGACAGATTCTGGTTGCTTTTACATCAATAGAAATTGGGATGACTCCAAATTTCTAGTGGTATAACAGAACACTTGTTTTCCCCCCAGCCATTACTGGGGAAGATAGATATATCCCGTATGGCAAGATATAACTATGTGGTCAGAGATACTTTTTGTAAGATGCATAGGTTTTCACTGTTTAACTACATTGCATCTTTAGAAAACACTCGAGTATTTTAAACACCATCAGGCCTGGAAGGAGACGCTTACAGAGCTTTTTTTAATCACTGAGAATATCATCACAACAGACTAAGAGGTAATGTGCTTGCATCAAAGATATTCGAACAGCAGTGAAATAGCAGTACTGGGTGACTAGCGCATGCAGATCTGGGCTGCTTTCAGGGGGACAGGAATGCTGAAAGAAGGGAAAAATTGGTTTTTACCTTTTTCATAGCCTCATAAGAATCCACCCATACAACTTTACTTCTAACCCGCTAGTCTAAGGAGGTATTTTACTTTCCCTTTTAAGTCTCCTGTACTTAGGCTTCCATCTCTCCAAACACAACCACTTGGAAACACTTAAATACATGAATTTGGTCACTGAAAAACCTACTCAACAAAGCAGAAAGACCAGGTTTAAGAATTACCTGAAAACCTGGTCCTCCTGATTCACCTTTTCCATTGTTTTTCCCGCCTCTCTCAACAGAAAGAAAATACAGAATTCCTTTGGGGTTTTTTTTGGTTAAAACTTGCTAACGATTACATACATCCCTCAGCTGGCAGGCGGGCAGTGAGCAAGATGGGAGAAGCAATCCACCTGAGAAATAAGTCATCATCAAAACCACCATATGGTTGGCTGGTCCAACCGCAGAGGCAGCGGAAGGGTGGGAGGAATGACCGAGGGAGGGGCAGGAGCTGCACAAAGTGGCAGGGCCATTAAAAGACATGTATGTGGAGTTGTGCTCAGAGAGTCATATCCTACTGCTTGTGAGGAACAGCCATGTTTCCTGTTATGGAATGAGAACATAAACATGGGGGAGGGAGAGCCCCAGGAAGAAACCAGACTTGATGGAGAATGAGGTCAAACTGCAGCTTTAAAAAGTACATTCTTTACATGATTATCCAGGTTAAGGCTTAGTTTTGTTTTCTGGGGGTGAAAAAAAGGAAAATAACTTAAATACTCATAACATGCCTTTTCCCTCATTTAAACTCCCAGTTTAAAAAAATAAATAAATAAAAAATTAATCAGTTTTGCTTGTATGCCAGCAATTCAATTTACCAGAACATATTTGCATTCATTCCCCAATTGAAACTAAATTCCACTTGTCAAAGCCCTTAAAAGCGCAGTTGTGTCAACGGGACACCAAAGCGTGTTCTTCTTGAATAAGGTGTCTTCTCCAATGCGATGTTTTGCCACAAGCTACATCCAATTCAACCATGCTTGAAAACACTGTAATTATGTCAGTCAGGAACATAATTTTTTTCTTAATGAAACAGGTTTCCAAAGTGGTTTCTACCACCTACAGTTTGGAAACCAGTATACTGTCACATAGGCCACTTTTATTCCTTGCCTACTATTGGCAAAGTCGCATTTTATCTCTATCTGCATGGTTAAAACCTCTGCATACAAACTGAGGATCTATGAGTACAGAAGAATCTGGGAAATGTGAAGCATTTATTCACTATCTATCTTCTGAATTACTTTTACCTTCAGCTTTTAATTTTTTAAATGCTTCTTTGTACTGGTTATTCCAGAATTGTCTGTCATCTACAACATCCTAATTGTATTGCTTCAACTAACAGCTAAGTACAAAATATAATTCCATGGACTTATTTTTAATCGTGGATCTCTCTTCCTTGATCAAAAAGTAACAATGAAGGAATGCATAAAAAGATAACTGTAAAGCAGGCAGTGATTCAGGCGGAAATTAAGCTGCTCTGCCCCAAAAAATTCAGTTCACTTTGCCCAACGTAAAACACCTGAGAACTGTGCATTTCCCACCATTCCCTCTGCTTGCAAGAATCCTGAGCTCTGTATGGGCACCTCTAACTGTATTTTCTTTTCCTTTTATGCAAAAAACTAATGACAAATTAACCAGTGTCTTACCACATCCAGCCAGTGCTGCTAAGCGTGTGGTCACGAACAAGGACATAAATAAAATGTGCCTGGATGAAGCATGACTCATGTTTAGAGACGAGGTACCCAGGAGATGTGCCAGTGATGATCTCTGTCCCCTGCTATTTTATCTGTCTTGCTAAGGCATTTGCACGGCTCCCATTACCGTGCTGCCAGAATATATAGGGACACACAGCTATTCTTATAACACTCAGATAGAGTGGCCAGATTACATGGGTTATCCCAGGTCAGAAGTCTGAAGCAGAACAGAGCATTACACAAGCTTCACAAGCTCTTGATCAGGAGACAGTGTTTATCGACCATTTTTATACAAATCAACACCTAACCCCATTCCCAAAGTATCCAACTGTTTCTCAAGCATTTATGCCTAAATAATCTAAAGCCCCATGCTGGAGGTTTTATTGGACATGAACCAATGGCTGAAATGAACTGGTGTTTGACTTACAGCAGCTTCTTTTGGTGCACTTCAAATGCTCTTCAGCTATGACTGTGAAGATAAATATATTTCATAACAATACTTCTAAATTTCTATTTTAGTCAATCATTTTAATCATAGAGTGCCTAGTAAGACTGTATTTCCTCCCATTGTCCCTATGGTCATGAAATTGAGTTCGTTTCTATTAGATGAAGTTGTCACTAACCTACTCATGCCTTTAGGTTTTCAAGGTTAGACTATCAGAACATGCTTTAAAGCCAGTGAGATTTCTGTGTGGAGACGTGTTAACATCTACTATGAGTGATGTAAGTTCGGGCTGATGGTTGGATGTCATCTGGTAGCTTCTCCTATAGATGCACTGCTTGCTGGCTGGCTGGCTAACACATTGTATGCCCGTCCACTAATAAACTCTATACACCTGCTTCGGCACAAATGGAGGAATCATGCCCTTTATACAAGCTTTTATGATTCCCATATGATACCATACAGTCAGAAATAGTAACATGTTTATAATTATTGTTATCTGTAAAATGGCAAAATATTTACCAACCTGTTAGGATGCTGGTTAAGATAATTAACTATTCTTTGGAGAAGCTCTTAAGACTGCTGAATACTAGGTCCTACAGGAGAGAGAAATATGTGATCTACTAACACTTGGTTAACACACGGCCATGTCATCACTCCTGCAGCCTTTACGGCTTCACCGGCCTCGGTAGCCAAAAGATAAAAGCAAGGCTGAATCGCTCAAAATTAATAATGGCTTTAGACAACACTTGGCAATGAAAAGTAATGTGTTCAGTATGTTGACGTCTTTTCCCTTAAAACAGCTAGTATTCTAGTTTTAACCTAAATATTTTTCATCTAGTACCACCCGTCGAACACGATGCATTACTGTATCTCCCATCATTTCACTGATGCCAATATGTGTTCATGCTCAATAAGCCTAGTCAGCAGGAATTTCCTTCATATTTCATTATGAAAATGCTTTTTTCTAACCATTTTATTTTCTAAACCAACTTCTATTTTTTTATTCTAGGTTTTAAAGTCACGAGGATATGTTGTAGATACCTAGACAAAATCCTCATGACAGAAAACCCGTGACCAATAAAGGTACCACAGCAAAAGCATACAAGAAGAAAATGTCATGAAATTCCAGATGGCAAAGATACCTTCTGCAGCAGCACCATTACAGCAATGTAATGAAGGATGTTTTCAGCATGTATTTAATACATTTCTACTTTTAGTGGTGACAATTTAAGCTTAGCCAAATCAGAGGGCTTAGACTGGAATTCATGGCAACGATGCTAGACAGTTTCTCACAATGCACCCATTCGAGTGGCTTTGGGACATTATGGTTTTCACCTTTCATATCTTCATGCTGAAATACCATTGTGACTATTTCAGGTGTAACCAATGTGAGCTTTAAGATTAATTTAACAAAATAACCTTAATATGGTGTGGTCAGATGTAAACGCCAACCAATTCTAAAATGTTGTTAACGGGTTTTAATAATATCTTGCACTAGAGCTGGTAGGATATTTTTGCATGAAAGAACTGATAGCAAGTATTATATAAAGTTAGTCTTTATGTGAATTTTTGTTGTTCAGCTCTCATTTCATCCAAAAATATGAGTAATTTTGACCCAATCACTTGCTGATAAATGAAGATGTTAACAGGTTTTGCAACATATGCCCTGGCCTAGTGCATCTGGAGAGATTTTTGTCTGAGATGATGGAAGTTCACGCATGAAATGCATCTCTCCATGTCTCTGCAGCGATATTTCTGAAGAGACAAGCATTTCAGTTGCCTCTCTCAGAAATCTTTGGACAAATCTGGGAACGCAGAGTAACTTTTCTCTGTTCTCTTTACAGAGGCAGCATTGCACATACACATGACAATATTTCCAGTAAGTTCAGCCATGCAGGGCAGTCTGCAGTAGAAGCGCATTAATAGATAATATAGATATAAATTCAAGTCTTGACCCTCGGACATTTGTTCCGCTGAACAGTCTGGTCTCAGGAGAGAAATCTCAGTGATGCTGAAGAGGCCTGCGACATATTTATTACTCATAAGAGCCATGGTGCAAGACTGGAAATTCACTTCCAACTCATTATGCATGTTTGGTTTCAGTTCTCTTAATGGCAGGCTCACATAGATACATACATTTTAACTATACAGTGGTGGGAGTAACAAAAATCTACAAGCATTCAGCATAAGTGTAACAGTAATATTCTGCAGTAGACACCTCTCCACAGCAACTGGGATGAGCTGGTAGCTGCTGCTGTGCCATATCTCAAACCAGCACTTTCCATGGAGAGGAGATAGGGCAGAATGAAGCCTATGAGGAGTTCTCACATTTTTACACCAGCATGTCTAAATGTTCGTAACAGGCCTTCAGAATTTCCATTTCAACCCCTGGATATGCATATTGGAAAGAATAAGATTCAAGATGCAAGGATCATAAAACGCAGCAAGAAAGAAATCTGTGCGTGAACAAGAGGAAGGAAAAAGTAGGTTCACTATTCAGTGGAGATGGAAATCCACTGATGAATAATGCTGAGAAGGCTGAAGTGTTTTGTGTCTTTTCATTTGCTACAACTACCACAGAGAACTAACAATTCAGTGACTACTTTTGCTAATTCCTCAAATATCCTAGGGCAGTTTTTTCAGATTCTGGTCCTCTCTGTATACATGCTTTAAAATACTCTTTAAACTGGTTTTTTTTTTTCTGTTTTCTGACTTAAGCTCCTACCATATAGTTAGAATTAATTTTGCTAAACTTCTGGACACAACTTTCAGATTCAAAGCTTTGAATGATTTTATTTTCTTATCATCTGCTATTTGATCTCTTTCCACGTTAAGTACTGAGCTTCTAACTTGCCTTTGTCTTTCCTTTACATTTTCATTACAGAATCTTTTCTTCTTGCTTTTTGTTTCAGTTTAGCCCTTCTGACTTTATTCCTGTATTCTTGCCCTTTATTCTCACCCTCAGATATGTCTCCTTGCTTCTACTTTTTACGCACGTTTCATTTAGGTTTTCAAGTCACAAAGTGATCCTGATGCGGCTTTGTCAGTTATGGGGGAGGGCATAAACACAGCTCACTGCAAATCAGAAGATTCAGGTTTTAGTCTTTTTAAGTGTAACCCTACAAGAAATTTGATTATTAGAAACCAATAACCAGGAAAATCCAGTTGCTGATACGATAAGATATAACATGACTAGCAGATACTCAGATGAGTGAAAACAGATTTGGTGCTAATCAGGTGGGAAAGTCTGAAACAGCAACACAGAAAACCATTGTGGGTTCTTTATCTAGAGGAGTTAACCATCTGGGACAATATTGCACATATCGTGACCACAATATTATAACCTCAGTTCTATCCTAAGGGGAGCTGTGATTCTCTCTCCCTGGCCGTGTGCGAGACCTGCAAGGTCTGCAGGGTAGCAGGTGTTGCTCTAGTTCACTCGGAAGGGATGATAATTTGGAACTTTTTTGAAAAAAACATTAATAACACAAAACCGGAGTGGATTCATAGGTCTGAACAAGCTATACATGACTGCCACACTCTGCTTCTCTATCTGCTTTCTCTGTGCTTCCTACAACATAGGAAAATTGTCCTAAGTCCTGCTGAGTCCTGCTAATACTGAGAGATTACTGAGAGGCTAAGGAAAAGCTGAACGGGACTGAAGGGCAAACGTACTGGGTGAGTTTCATCCAGCTAAGCTCAGACATCTATAGCTGTATCTCACTCTGGAAAGAAACATTCATTTCTAGGGCACAGTTCATCTGATCCCAAAGCAGATGCCTCAAACATTCAGATGCATTGCTCGTAACAGGCTCCGAAGGACCCTGCTTCTCTGCACTGAATACGAAATCAGTTTAAGGTGACTAGCCCAAATATAGACAAACCACTGACTTCTAATGATGGGCAGACTGAACTGCATCCCAGTTGCCAAGCCTTGACAGTACGGTACAAAGCAAATAAATGAAGAGTTTAGAGAGATGCACAGGACTGACATCAAGCCCTGAGATATTCGTAGTAACCCACTGGAACAGCTCAAGGAAGTCAAAGCCTGGACTTTGAAATACGAAACTATAAACAACTTCAGATTGATCATCAAAGGCTTTAATGAGCCCAGATCTATTCCAGCCGTACTTTGCAGCTGGGCTCCCATCTTCCCTGCAGGGTTGCTTCAGTCCTTGGAGTAGACATTATCCTCCCACTGAAGATCTCCAAGGATCTAGCTGTGATGGAGCTAATTATAGGTAATCTGCTGATGTGTGATTAAATATGCTCGCCAGCACAATTTGTGGGTTGCGTGGTATGCTCTGCTACGCCAAGCAAAAGGATCTGTCATTGAACAAGAATAAATACCAGCTCAGCCTGCAGATTAGTGATTTGAAGCACCTGTTGTGTGACAAAGACATACAAGCTGGGATGCCAGTTCAAACAAAGTCCCTTAAAGAAGGGATGCCTTGTCACGTACGTGTTAGGAAATACAATTATTCCTTAATCACAATTAAGGAATCATTTCTTAATATTTATTTTTTACTACAGACCAGAGGAGGAGTGGGTGGAACTGCTAATCCACCCACCGTGCTAGATGTGCTACAAATATAGTAAGAGACAATTCTTCCACTAAGGAGACTGGAAGGTAAAAATACAAGGCAGAGGCTGAAGGGCAGCCAAAGGCACAGGGTGATACTCCGTATCTGTGATCACACAGCTGGTCTGTGCCCAAGGACTGTTCTCTGTCCCCACAGCACTGCTTAAATACAGCTCAGAGTGACTGTGGAAATGAGAAAAGCCTCTAGAGACCGTAGAAAAAAGGTTGCACGGAATGATGTCTTTCATGCTGTCCTTAAGTTAACATTTAGCCAAAGATCTCAATCAGTGCAAGATTGCATCAGTTGCTGGCTACTCTTCTGTAAAACGGATGGCAGAACCTGCTTCTGAGTGACCGACCCTACCAGCACTGTCTGAGGACTGATAAAACCAGTAGTGGGATTTGATTATGAGTAACCTCAAACTGGATTAAAAAGCTTTTACTCTTTTTTCTGTAAAAAAGTTTTACAGAAACCATTGTGTAACCCACCAAGTGAGCCTTAAGAGAGGTCCAAGGCACCGCAGAAATCCCTACTGAACTGGACACACAGGCCTGGCAAGGGACTTTGTACTACACCGAAGTTCCCAGAGTGCCTCCAGTCTGAACACAAGAAGCTGCAAAAAAAAGGACTATCTTCTACAGAACAACACAAAGTGATTCTGTCTTCTAAACCTAACAAAAAGTAGCCATCACAAAACCAAACATACCTTAACTGCTGAACCCTGGTGGGAAAGTCGAGGTGAAATTACGTCCTCCCAAAGGTTTATGCCACTGTCAAAGACACACAGAGGTCAAAAAACCACAAGAGACCCCCAGAGAGCATGGTGAGTGTCAGAACAAAGTCCAAAATGTTCTGTTCGAGTCATCTCTTTGAAGTTGCCATCAAAAATGAAGCAGACAAATGAAAAAAACAGCATTAAAGTGCTAGTAACAGAATATGAAAAATCCAAAGAAACTACACAAGACTTCTGATTCCCTATGCCAGGGCTAGCATGTAGCACGTACGTACTTGATTTATTCCTATCCACGGACTACTCAGTGTATTTATGTTTGGGATTGATCTATTGCACAATGCAATGAATAATGCAGTAATAACAGAGAATAAATCAGTTTCCTTGGCACCAGGTTCTGGATAGTAATAACCTGCAAATAACACATGACTCATTGGCAATTCCCTTTCACATGCCAATTTAAAGGGAACAATATGGAAGTTCATTAAATTATGCCCATACAGTCAGCTATATCCTGTTCAGAGAAGCAGCTTATGTGGGTGCTGGCACCGAGGTATTTTGTCCACTAACCAGGGTCCTGAGCCAAAGATTATTAACCAAAAAGCAGTTACAAGAGAATGATGAACATGACATAAGTAAATCAGTATCTTTAGGCCATTACACCTATGACAAAACAACTGCTATCACGTAAAAGCAGAGCATAATCTATAAGCGAATTAACAGCCACCTATTTTACAGGTGGGAGAGAATTAGTTTTTTTCCAAAAGAAGGTGGCGGGCAATTTCTTTTGGAAACAATCCATGCCTTCAACATTAAGATCATAACACTTAAGCCACCGCCGTGGGTTGTTTGAGGAAGAACAGCAGAAGACATGCCACCACATCACAGGAGAAGTCTTGGTCTCCTTGACATTCGATGAAGAAATGTCTCAGTTCTGAGCCTTGCTTTTTACCCCTGTTTAGGTTTGTAAAAACAACACAGGGAGTAGAAATTCAGCACAGGGGAGGCAGGTGGTGGACACAACACACTTCCAAACACTGCATAGTTAATTACAGCCCTGGAGTCACACTCAATTGATAGTGTGGGCCAAATATATTCTGGTGGTTTTTAATTGCTTGTTGCTATATTAATATTACTTTTACAGTGATTAGAAAAGATGTGACTCAGAAATGAGCCACGACAGGAATGACAAACATTTCAAACTGGAAAGAAATGCACTGGGCTTTCCTGATGCAGAGGCACCAGGTGGTAAGGCAGTGAAAATGAAAGGGAATCTTATAGCAGATAAAATATTTTACTTAGCCCATGCATGTTATTAAAAATCTGTTAGATATGAGTAGCATAGAGTTTTGTGGGGAACAAAACTGATGAAGCTGAGTCCACCGTGCAAGTGTTTCAGAAAGACCAGACCCTTCCTAGAGGTGATTCACATGTCTGCAGGTGGGTGCTTGGCTAATGGGTGTACTTACACCCACAACTGAACACACCCATGCCGGCAGGCATGCACCTCTGTCCGTACTCAGGATAACATATCTACACAGCATCATACACACACTGAAGACGACCTCACGCCCCTCCATGGTAATTTTCTGGTCTGTGCTAAGAGCTCATCCTCCCACTGCTTCGTGCTAATTTGGCCTCCCAGCTTATTTCTTTTTTCTCATTCACTTATCTGCTTGCATTTCTTTTGCCTTTCAATGTTTTTCAAAAACAAACGAATGCTATGCAAAAGCTGTGTTATTGCAATGTTTACCCAGCAAGGTCAGGAAGATGGCAAAAGCTATCTGGCATACAAAGATGGGGGAGAAGCGCAAACAAGAGCAGTCATGCCAGACACTTTCAGAAGCATAGCCAAATGCAGGGTCAGGGAGACCAGAACAGTCAAAATCAGTCAAAATGTCCTGTCCTGAACACTGCAGTAGGACTCCAGGGATACTCATGTAAATCATCACCAATATCCAAGAGACTAGAAATATGTTTAAATTTTCCCTCGCACTGTGTAAGAAAAAAGTTTTCACATCAGAAGCATCAAATTTCCTAGTAGAAGCCTTTGGCCACAAAACATTATCAAGATCTCCTACAGGTATCTCTCACTTCAAGGCAGAAATAAAAGCAGGATGCAGAGGCTGACTATTCTCCCGCCCCCTACCAGCTGCTAGTTGGCTATTTAGAAACTCATTAACTTCCTCAAGAGACCTTGGCCCTAATTAGTGCCTGGACTGATCAGCCTGCCCCTTTCTCCTTCACCTCTGCCTCTCAAGGCCTTCCACAATGATTAATGGAAGCCATACTCCTTTTGTACAAGTTAAAAAAACCAGAATTTCTTGAGCTATCAGGATCTGCATACAACTTCAATTCAGTTCTGCCTTGGAGCTTACCAGACCACTCCAGAATTATCCAGTTTGCTTCAACACCCTAATTCTTCATGTGTACATGTATCATTCTTAAATTCTTCTCTAAACCAAGCTCTGTAGTTTCCTTTTCTTTGCCTTTTGTACAACAGAATCTGTTTTAACTGCAACTGAAGTGTCACCGGGGCCATTCAGCCAACTGCAATGTTGATGCCAATCCTGCAGTCTTTTTAACACTGTCAGTGAGAAGGAAATGAGCAAAAAATGGATTAATTCCACCTTCCAAAACTATAATGTATTTTATACGTAGATATGTAGCTATACGCTCCATAATGGTGACAAAAACCCCATATCAATATAATAGAAAACCAAGAGGACTCCTCACTTCAATTTCTGTCTAAATGGATGCAGTTAACAATGTTAAGTCCAATAAATATGTGAACTGAAAGATAAACAAAATGTAGAAAGCAAAATGAGGAAAGTTATGATTGCAAAGCACAAGCAAAGTCTTACTCACACTTACACAGTTTAATGCATGTGGCCAGCTTATGCAAAATGTTTTTTATTTTCTGAATTTCTTCCAATTTCTCAGAAATTTGTGTCTGCACCTGAAACAAAAAGCTCCCATGCGCTGAAACTGGTCTTTTTGGATGACTGGACATGGGTTCCACTGCTGCACAGCCACAGGTGCACTCATCGTGCAGCTAAAACCATCCTCTTCCCAGGTAACTGTCATAGTCCTTATTCACCAAAATAAGGGGAAGTATTGTCCTTGCATGTGGACTATTAAAATAGTCAATCCAAGGGCTATAAAGTAGTAATACTATCCTAACACCTCTCTAATTAATATAATTACTGTAAACGCCACCTAAAGACTCTTATCTTATTTTGGATATAACACAGATCTTCCATTGGCATTACAGGAAGGCAAACTGAAGCCATCATAATTCATTATCATAATTACATATTAATGATAACCCTAGATTTTTTTTCCAAAACAATGTTTGAAAAACATCATCACTATAACAACAGAAATCCTAGCAGGAGTGAGGATAGTGATCTCCTGAAGGGTATCCTGTAGCAATTAAACGAAATTGTAACCAAGAGATTTCTCAGTTCAAAGACAGTCTCGTGAAAACAATAAAATATTTTAACAAAACCTGATGCCATGACACCCAAGGAAATTCTTAACATTATATCTAAGAGAGGCACGAGGCTACAAGGCCCATTTAAAATAATAACAGTCAGTAACCTGTTAAAAATGTTCCTGTTCTGGCATCCTTACCTTGAGTAGTCACTTATTTACCCAGCTTGAGCTGCAGGTATGGTCAAACCACTGATTAAATATTTCCTGAATTCTGTCGCTGTTTTCCTTAGGATTCCATCTGTATGTACCCAAACCACGCTTGCCTGTTTTCTGCTTTCTCACATTCTCATACACCAATTTCCAATTCCGTATTAACTGTCCTTTCTATTTCAAACACAATTTCCCTCATACGCTCAGGCCTCTTCAATTTCTTAAAGACCAATCTTTAAAAAGAAAGAAACTGAATAAGCAGGCGTTTCCTTCCACCCTTCCTAAGTAAAAATTTCAGTCTCTATAATTCCTGGGAGAAAAGAGTTCTGCTTCAGTGAATTCCGGGGAACAGAAAACTTTCCCAAACAAGAAGTGCTTCCGGCTTTGTAAGCACCACTGATCCAATTTCAGAATTTCCATCCTGAAGAACATTTCTACATTCATTCTCTGCACAACTTGGACGAAAAGTTGAAATAATGGACTCTACAGAAATATTGATATACCCTACAGATATACTCATCTGATGGAACAGAGCATTATCTCCTTACCAGTTCTCATTTTTAAGTAACTTAAGGGCAACAGTTCATCTTCAGACTGAACACTGCTTTTCCGAATGGCCCTGTCTGTCAGTATTCTCAGGGCAATGAATTTAAATTGCCCTCAGAAATGATGGAGGCTCCCTGTACTTGCAGGATGAAGACCAATCTGAAGAATACGTGGTGGGCTCAACGGCCCCATTGTAAAGTAGTCTCACTGCAGGCAAAGTAGCTTCATTGGAAAAGGTACTTTGTGAAAGAGAGGAGTTATTTTTAAAAAAAGCTGTTCTGCCTGAAACTCAAAGTGTAACGGATTTATTTGGCAAATATAGATTGAGAAGCTTCCAGTGCTGAATAATAATGGCAAGAGGACCATCAGTTCTGCAATCATGAAAATCACTAGATTTAGATTCCTAAATAACTTCTTTTTAGAATATGAATTAGCCATCTAAATCACTTAGCTCAAAAAAATTTTAAAGGTATTTAGGTGCCAAGTCCCCCTCGAGTTAAGATATTTGACCATAAACAGGAAGATTTGGATAGAATAGCTACGGAATTTCAAAAAAAAAACATTTCAAAATGAGAGCATACTGGCCAAGCAGCAAAAGATGTTACCATCACAACAGTCAAACACATAAATAAATCATCAGCATGACTGATCTCAGTGGCCTTTAATCCCAATGTCTCTTTTCCCAGGCCATCTAGGACACTTTGTCCAGCATGTTAAATCTAAAAGATAATAACTACTGCAGATAATACGGCTACCTACAGCATTTAGATACAAATATCAGGGCATGTCCCTGCACCAGAACTACATTGTCCACTAGTCAGGATGCCCCCAACTTTGGCATGGATGGATAAATAAGAGATAAGAGGACAAGAGGAGCTACCCCTTCTTTTGTGATCTGTGTAAAACAGATGCATGGGGGTCCAAGCATCGGGGAAGGCTGGGGAGGTCCCCTTGCACATTGAGCCACAGAAACCTCCCTGAAGAAGGCAGAGCAATGAAATATCAAGGTACAGTTTCCCTCTTTCTCCTTTGAGCTTCTGGGGCCTCTGACAAGCAAAACTCAGGCTGTACCTGGCCTCCTCACTTCACTTCAAGAGACTGTAGTTAGACTGAGACTAAAGGGTCCAGGCTGGCTATGACTGCGCAATAAGAACAAGCAGCACAAGAGCCTTTATTTCATTCTCTTTAGATGGTAATGATTAAAGTAGCTGATAAAGTGCAAAACCATGCATCAATAACCTGGGATCATAGTAACAGCCAAGGTACCATGTTAGCTGACCACCATCAACTGCCCAACAACAGCTAGTCTCCCTGCCCGCAGAGCCTTTCCTGGCTGATGGCATTCTCCCGCTGAGAGGAACAGAGGGAGAAGAGCAAGGAGGGAACCACCACTGAAACCCTGCACAAAGTGAGGGAGTGCTGGAAGGAAAGATTTACAAACGAAGTCTCACTCACAAGCATATTTAAGTAGCATGGGCAAAGTCATGAAGTGAAGGAGACGGTACGAGCACCGGTGTTTGCTGAGCTCAATGAAAGTTGTAACTGAACAGAAGGGTGGTGGGAGAGGAAACAGTAAAGGAGGTGTGAAGATGAGAAGCCAGCCCACAATACCAGAAGGTGGCATTATGTAGTAACAGCTGCAGACAATGTGGTTTTAGTGGCATATTGGACAAACAGTAAGGGTTGCAACTACAGGAGGAAACTGAAGATTAGAAAGAGGAGAAATGAGCTGGCATAGGGATCAGCAATGCTGGTAGAAAAGGAGACTGAAAGGTTTGAGGTCACTCTGCAACTGGAGATCTCAATTGAGTTGATTCCTGACAGGAGCTGAAGGAGGAAGGGAACAGGTGGCATTTGTTGTCCTGGAGAGGAACGTCTTTCCAAACTACTTGTTACTGGCCACAAGATTAAGGCTTGGAAAAGAAGTCAAAAATGTCTGAACTTATTTCACTCACATCTGCTATTCCTAAGAGACGTAAGCTTTGATCTAGTCTATTTAAATTTACCTGATAATAAATTATCTACATTATTGGTTAATGAATCTATCCCCAAAGAAATTATTTCAAGGAGATTATGTTTGCCTTCATATCATTGCTTGCTTGCCACATTGAAACAGCAACACTGAATAATAATTATTACAGATAATGCAAACAATCAGAACAGGCCAATGAAAGGTCCAGGAGGTGCGGCAGCACTCAGAGGAGGGTGAGATGTCTTCACCAGATTTCATATGAGTTTGTGAGTCACTTTGTGAGTCGCTGTGTCACGTGTTTTCTGTTGATAGTACACCACTAACACCATCTCCTGGCCAGTTGGTGTCTGAAGTCAAATCTTTATAAAGGTTTCTGAAACCCTGGAATGAAAGGTATTGCAAACCTAGCAAATAGTATCTTTTCCATATCTTATATATGTTCATATTCATTGACTTTACATATGCCAAAATAATACCAAAAGAAACTCCACAGAATGAGATGTACGGTGCAGGCATTTCAACTAGATTTTTTTTTTTCCAGAGTGTTTCCAGCAAAGTGTATCAGAATAGTCTAAAATCAGATCATGTTTTCAGAATGGACCATTGATTTGCATATACTTTGTTTTGAGACCCACTGAGAAAACCAAAACTGAAATTAAGGAGAAGCCTGTGAAAATAGACCCTTTTCCAGTGTTTCAAGTTCTGCTCTTTAAACCTTACAGACTTTCTGAAACATCGCTAATATATCTTTACCACCTATTGCTATCAAAGATTCAGTATTTCCTGATCTTTTTATGCATTTTTTTTAGATATCAAGACCATCCAGAGCTGCAAAGGATAACTCTTCAACTTTAGGTGCTTTTGGTACAGCCAAACAGTCAAAAGACCAAGGTCTGTCCAGTTAGCACTTACTGAATGTATCCAGCTGTTTTCAAGCATTAAGACAGGGCTTTGACTTCTTGATCTTTCAAAATGTATCCAGCTGTTTTCAAGCATTAAGACAGGGCTTTGACTTCTTGATCTTTCAAAATCTTAAGTATCTGTAGAAGTCCAACATAGCATGTTAAGGAGTTACCCTGGAAATTGCTCAGGGGTTATTGTTCATATATATCAATTGACCCAGACACATTTCATTTCAAATGCATTTAAGAACTGACACAACTCAAGGAAAACACCTTCGTAGCTTTGGCTTTAGAGACCGTATTTCCAGAAAAATCAACAGAATCAGTAACTTGTATTTTTGCCTTTAAACTAATTCAGGAACATAGCATCAACTTCTAATTTTAGCTAATCCCAGAATAAACAAACAGCAGCCGAGCCTCCTGCGTCATTACCAGCATAATCAATCTAGAGTCTTCAGCACACTCTGTCCTAGAGAATTCAGTACTTGGAGCTACACTGGGTTTCTGATGAGAGAAACCGTATGAATCCGTTGGAAGGTAATCAGATTATTGTACTCCTGAGGGATTTTCATAGGAGAAGGTAACTGCTGTGTCATACTTTCTGGAATAGCCTGTAAGAAATATTATATGAATGTCTCTGGTGTATTATAATTGCAGAAGTTTTGCAGATGACCACAATGCTCTGTTCAGCCAGTTTAGATCGAAATGATCGCTTTCTGCAGAGTGCATACTTCATCCAATCATGTTGCTGTAAGCCACAACAGAGACAGAAATAGTCATTTTAAATGCTAGCAGACAGTACTTATGATCATCATACAAGGTGGTCGAACTGATTTTGAGTGAATTGGTGCCACAACAGCTACAGCCCACCAGAAGAAAAAAGTGCCAACTTTCTCAAACTTGGCTACCAGAGAAAGCCTGTGAACATCTGAAGAGCTGTATATGGGCAGTAACACAGCCATCTCTTGCATTTGGTGTTTCAGTAATTCTCCAAGAAATCCTATCTTCAAACAGCCAATTAAAAAAGGAAGATCTGGTTTTTATTTGCGATCAGTTGACTCACAAAGCAACAAGTTTAGGAATATCTAATTGAGAAAGCCTCTAGACTTCATTGCTCTGCTTCATCCCACTACGTGGAGCCTGTAACATCTCTCTACTACTGTAAAACATGGTGAATGGAAAGAACCATCTCAATGTATATCATTATTAGTGTGTTGGTGCAATTTGAAGAAAACTATATCCTTTAATTGATCTGAAATTTGGTCTGTTATCTATGGGAAGTCTCAGAAAGTGACCTCTTTGGAGGCTGAATGCACTAGAGGCTATGTCTTGACAAAGTGGGAAGAAAAACTGTTTATGGCATCAGAAGAGGAAAATCCCCTGAGACACTCAACTGGTGGTGGATTGTGAGTCATCAAGTCATTGCTAATAAACCATAAGGCCCAGCATGAATGGTAAACTGACAAGCAGGGGGAGTTCAGTACTTTACGTAGTAAAATAGCCTCTGAGATAAATGGGAGTCCTCTGTTCCAGAAGACATGGCCTGACAGTCATCCTGCAGCTTCCCATAAAGCTTTTCTTATTCACAGGACAGACCCATCCAAAGTTTTCTTGGGTAGCTTCTCCTCCAAGCTGCTTATTGTTTCAATGACACAAGGGAAATAAGAGCAGTACGGCCAGCTCAAGAGCCCTGCGCCAGGCTTTGCCTTTCTGTGGCTCAGTTCCATTATCTGCAAAACAGAGATAACGGAACTAAGATCGTGATAAGCATTATTATGATCACTTTACAAGCACAGCACAAGCTAATTAATAGAGTTAAGTTTGATACAAGTAGCTCTCAAAGCCACGTAATTCTTTATAACAAACAGATCCCTTTCAGAGCAAGGGAGACTGTCTCCAAGCACGATGCTATCAGCCTGCTGAAAAATCACAAACTTTTAAAAATGGGGACAACACTAGTATAATGGATAGAGTGTGCTAAGAGAAGTAGGTCTAAGAATGAACCAGCAGGATTATGTAGCTCGAGAAACCAGAACTGTGATTTTGATCAGCAGCTGCTATTGATAGAAGTGCAGAGGGCTGCGCTCAATTTGAGAGGGCAGCGCTACAGATACTGAAAGATTATTTCATAGGGAAAAACGACTGGATCTTAATTCTTCAAAGGATAGGAATTATGGTGAGCATTTCTAGAACCTGATTTTTACCAGTCCTTCATGTGTGCAATCCCGTCCGGATCCCAGAAATTTACAATTCAGCTGGCTCAGACCACGGGGTAACCAGGAAGCTGGAGAGAGGTTCTGCAGCTCAGCCAAGAGTAGAGGTGTTACAGAGGGAGCAGGAGTACTCTGGCCTCCCAGCACAGTACAGATTGAAAATCTGAGGAAAGGTTTCTAGGCTTGGGAATGTGAATGGATAGATGCACTTCCAAGCTAGATGGCAATCAAGTCCTTTACTATAATTCTGTGTTACTCCTGCTTCTGAAATTTCTGTATCGGTTTGCCTTTGCATTTTTCTTTGTTTTTTTATTACTTAACCATATTTTTAAAATAAGCAGCATACATTTAGTTCCTCAGCAGTCAATGGAACTGCCACTGAGGGAGACCAGAGGAGAAATTTGCCTTTAATATATTTTTAATGCTTCACTGCACTGCAGTCCTTTTTTTGTCAGCTCTTCTGTAGCAAAGCATGTTGGCTGGGTGAGCAGCATTTTTTATGGCCAACGCATCATGGCCAGGAATGAGGCAGAAGATCAGACAGCTGCTACACACTTTGTTTGTAGTGACAAACCCCAACCCAAGCTGAAAAACATCATATTGCTGCAACCTTCCCAGCACTAGTGGGATAACATCCAGAAAAGAGAGCATTACTGGAGCAAGAGCAATGGTTACTGTGTCAGAGCCAGCTGCCAACCTGAGAAGATTAAACTAATGAATGACACAAAGAGTCCATTCTACCTTGTTCCTCACCTTCCTCTTAAAATCCTTCCCCCCAGCCCCACGCTGCCAAGAGATCAAGACCTGTTGTTGAGATAACAAGAACTAAAAGGTTTACAAGGTGTTATACAGGACGGCATGGTTGAGATCCAAAAAAGCACTTAGGCACCTCAGAAGCCATTTAGACCTCATCCAGGGGATTCTAGAATGCTACTCCCCAACAACATCATTCTGCTACAAAACACTTTAACCACGTATTCTCAACAGAAAATGCCTACAGTTCTGCTATGGCCCATACCAAGTGGGACAGCAGCACTGATTACAGCTGAGCCCAGCAGCCACAGCCACGCTCTCTCCAAAGCACAGCTGGAGGAGACAGGCCTGGTGGTCATAGCCTTTGCCCAGGACTATGGGAGATCCGATGCAATTCTTCTTGCCCATAAAGTTCAAAGCTATCTTTCCCGAGAAGTGGTCTCACTTCTACCTAGAAGCTAGCCTTGGGCGTTCAATGAACAATTTGAGGGCTCTGTACCGACTGGAGCAGGCTCAGGCATGCGTGCCGCAGAGCGTGCCAGCATGCTTAGACTTCCAAGGCAAAAAACCATGAATATCAAGCCCAGAGCAGTGTGCCTGCTTGGTCTCAATTCAGATGCCCCCTCCACAGACATCCACTGCCATTTAAGATATCCTTGAGTATCCTGCCTGGCATCCAGATCCCATTCCCAAAGTGCTCGGGTCTCCTAGAGATCCTGTGTCACAGCTGCAGATATCTTGGCCACCTTACAGCACCTGTTAATGCAATACATGCCTCGTTTAGGCAAATGAGTCAAGTGCCTGGCAAGTTTAGGCATCTTCAAAAGGTGGCAGTCCAAGGATGGTTGTGGTCTCACGTGACCAGTGTGTCATCAGTTCTGGTCTCGCATGACCAGTTTTACATGTCTCGTGCCTTTATTAAATCAAGTCCCATGCCTTTATTAAATCAGGCCCCAAATCCTTATCCTGCAGAACTAGCTAGCTCCCAGATAGACCATAAAAAAATACGCCAAAGAGAACACTTACCCGCACAAAAGCTTCAAGGAAACTCAGCTGGAAACCGATGCTTTGTTCCAACAGTAGCAAACTCCAGGCAGAGTTTTGCTGGAGAAGCTTCCAAAGAATAATACTCTGAATATGCTGGCAAAGCTAAACAGCAACAGGATGAGGCATTCAAATGAGCAGGAAATATGATGATTTACTTCAGCCACAATTCTGTGCTTGGCGAGATTTGGTGTTGTAAATGTCTGTGTGAGTGCCTGGGACAGAAGAAATGTTAAGGGAATGCTTCTTCAGTGGAGCGGCTGTGCTCACCCACACCCCAGGGAGTGCATGTACCAACAGCAGCACCGTCTCGCTACGCATATGGCTGCAGGTGATTGCTGAAAAAGTATGATTCAGTGTTGCGTAGTTACACAGACGGACAGGTGATGCATAAGGAAGTTTAGAGCAGAAGACTGTTTCTTCTGGTGGCCCGAACCTCCATCTCTGATTTTTATGTGATTCTCTCTTCCACAAACACGATTTCCTCTAATTTCCCCTGCTTCTGATTTGTTTTGTGCAGTTATTGAAGAATGGCAGCCACCTGAGGACCAAAGTGCAGGGTATCTGTGGGTCCCACGTGCTCTGTTACATACCTGCACGGTTCTATCCTCTGCTCACAAGGCTGAAACATCATAGAATCATAAAATCATGGAATCATTTGGGTTAGAAAAGACCTTTAAGTTCGCATCCGACCGTAAAGCCAACAGTGACAAGTCCACCATTAAACCTTGTCCCTAAGTGCTACATCTACACGTCTTTTAAATACCTCCAGGGATGGTGACTCGATCAGGTGCTGAAGTGACCAACCACGTGCTATGAGTAACTAAGTATTGGAAAGATATTTAGCCTATTAAAGGCAAAACAATGCTGAAATCCATTAGGTATTTATGACTCGAGGCAATGAGTCTATGCAGCACAATTCACTGTAGACTTAGGATCCAGGATGAATTTGACTGCACCAACACAGTGCCGCATTTCCAACAGGACCCATTAACTCAGATCAGGCCCAATAGAAATGCAGTTACCATGCTTCCAGACCCAGCATGGATATCTCCACACCTGTGGGAAAAATACACACCTCATCGCAGACAAAACCGAGTATGCCAGGTTTTGGTGTGTGGCTGGGAACACCATCATCAATACATTGCAGCCTCTAGGCGAGTGTCACCAGATCTCACTCCTCCTGGAATCAGCTAGCTGTCCCCGTTGACCCTCATTACCCCATAAACTCCTTCCATATAGCTCAGGGGCTCTTCAGGTTTATTGTCTTATCCAAAACAATGAAAACTGGATGTCACAATATCCCTTGCAGTTTCAAACAGCAGAACCTAGTTTTCTTCATGTAAGAACCAGACAGTGGATATTCGCACAGCTTTCCATCACAATGCAAGGAACAAAGCTGGAGAGACAAGCTGCCCTTGTGGGTGAAATTCACAATAAGGCCTTCATTTGCTCTTTCTTGAAATCTTTGCAGATACTTAGATTGCTGAGATTATTCAATGGGCTTGGAAAGAGTCAGGGAAATGCAACAAACCTCAATGGTCTGCTTTGCAATTTAATGGCTTTCCTTTTTCTATGTGTGCAATTACTGAGCGAAACCTAACCCTTCCCCAAGCCTTCACCTTTGATCAGAGCACGGATCAAATGCTGTTTGGCTTAGGTACGTTTTGTGCTTGTTTCTTATGCAAATGCAACCTACTATACACCAGCTGGCACTTTTGCCAAATTTGTTTCATGGATTTCACTCCGTTTTCTACCTTTCACCTAAAAAGGGGTATTATGTACATGGAGATTACTTTTCTGTGAGAAGATAGTGAGAGATTTATTTTCTCTCACAAATTATGGGACGAGATCCATCTTGGAGTAATTCCACTGAAACCTGTAGCCTTACACCGATGATTATTTAATCACATTATTTGCTAAAAATCACCAGAACAAAGCTCATCTGTGTTTCAAGTGCTTTGTTAACGTTACGGCGAGGTATAACCACTTACTTCATTTTTAGCAACTCATTTACACTATGCCTCATCAAGGTTAGCCAAATATCTTATGTTCCAAATCAGCCCTGTGTGGGCAGACCTGAGAGACCAAGTCCAAGCCCAAGCCCAGGGCTAAATCTGATTCCTTGAGCTTGAAGAATTGGTTTGTACAAGGTGGTGAGGCCTTTCTCATGCCCAAAGTCACAAGCTTTCTCCTGCAATCCCTTCCCGTGTTTGTGGGCTGTATATACTTGAAAACAGTGTGGCTTATAAGGTCTCACCAGTCCCTGGATTCAGGTTCCAGACCAAATACACACCCACACACACAGAAAGACAAAAATAAGTGAATGTTTACCCAGTCTCTATTCAGTCAGAGTTGGGCTTTAGAAATCAAATTTGGGCCTCAGTGCCTGCAGAAGGATTTGGGGTAAGGATGTAAGACAGACACCTGGAGTTAAATCATCCTTATTTTAGGATTTCTGATGAGGATAATCCCTAGTTAGGTCCCATCAAAACATTTATGAGCTTTGGTTCTTGTTCAGTGGATTATTCTTTTATTCAATTAAAGAATAATCCCCACCAATGGATTTTATCCATGTGTACATCTTTAAGTAATCTCATTTGAATCAGAATGTGATGGCTTGCAGGATTTGTCTCACAAGACTAGTGGGAGCAGCCTATTTCATGTGCTCTGTATTGCGATCCTTACAAAGCTCCAGGTCTAGCTTCAGGTTTATTTTTTAAACTAAGCACAGAACTTTGTAGGCTTTTTAACCCTTCTTTAGAGCTTTGGATCAGTTTGCAAGAAGCAATAGTCACTCTAATTATTTATAAACAGTTTCATATCATTGTAGATTCATGCTCACGCCATCATCGCTGTGTGAGAGCTGGGATCCCTTACAACGCACGCTGTAGTCGTGGCCGTGCTTCGCTAATGCCGTCTGGCTTGAGGCACTCCTTGTAGTCTGGATTTAGAGCAGCAAATGTTCTCCTGGAGGTGTGCCCATAAATCTCACCCACAGGAGAGCTGCAAACTCATTGCCCAGAATCTCAGGTTAAGTTTGGGGCCACTGTGCTCTTCATCCCACTCCCTCCTCCCTCAAAAACTCCAGACTAATGACAACTGGAACAGCTTCCCTACTGCATAATCCCATATGCCAAAAATTGCTTGAGAGAGGGCAGACCTGCACCATACCCCTGCCACGGATGGGACAGAATGAGGCTCTGTCCACTGGGATAACTCCATAGAAGGAGACACCAAAATCATCTCTGAGAAGCCCCGCAGGACTGGGTCCCACAGGCAAGGCCAGTGAGGTCCTCTGTCTTTTGGGTTTTTTTGACTCAAGCCAGAGATCAGAGCACACGTAACTCAACAGCACTTGGATCTGGGTGGACACGCGCATGCCCAAAGCGGGGGTCACGCCAGCTGACATGGCAAGACTGTTTATGGCCCCTGTTTTTTATGCAGGCTTGTAAAACAGCAGCAGCATACCCAAGTCCTTTTTCTGGGCCTATCACTAAAAGGTAACACAAACAGGATGTAACAGGTCACCAGAAAATTTTACCAGCTGACCAAGACTGTCACAAGGCAACCACATGACCGATGGTCACATGAAGAGCAAATTTCAGTTTTCTGTGCAATGGTCAATTTTACACATTCTATAGTGTAATATTTAATGTGTACTGCATCGTCTTATACACACGTAGTATTATACATTATTATTATATAGCATGATACTTAGGTTTATAGAAGATCCTACCTAAACTCAGATTACATGCGTGTGAACTTTTAGAAAAAATAAGTAAATAAAACAACCCCAAAGGTGGTACATCATCTGTGGAAATTATTTTTGTACACTTGACATTGTCAAGATGCCATTCAAGAGAGGCATCTAATTCCTGCAAATTCCCATAAATACGTTTTCACTGAATTCTAGGAGGCAGCTGTTGTTTCACCTCTGCAGAAAATCTACATTTCCCTAATTAACTGTTAAAATGAACATTTTGTGCTAGTTATATACCTTCAACAGGTTTCTGTTCAATTATTTTCAAGACCTGTAAAATGCCACCATGGAAAGACTTTTAAAAAAAAAATCAAGTAGCAGCAACACAGTCCCATCTAGGGGAAGAGAACTGCTTTTCTATAACTCTTTTTTTCCCTCCCACACTGGACAATACTGGCGGGCTGAGATTTAACCAGAGATGGGCTCCTTTTACAAGATTGCTTATATAAAGCGAAGATAATGCCAGCTGGGTTCATTTGAAAGAAGACATCTTGGGAAGAGCCGACAGCGCAGCTATTGGAATAAGACTGGAATGAAAATCTGAAATACTTAGCCTCTTCCTGTCTCGTAGGTATACTTTATTTCTTGTAGAATGCATAGGATTATAATTAGAAGGAATTGTCACTGAAATTTACTGTATGAGCCTTTTATATATATTTTTAATAGAGACTGAACGAAAAGGCTGATTCTCTTTGTTGGAAATACTTAATTAGGAAGATATTTTTTTTCTTTACCTAAATGATATTTGTTACTTCTGAAAGTGTGCTCAGGGATGTGTATATGAGGGCAGACAAGAAGAGTGTCTACAAAGGGAAAATATGAGAACTCCAGTCCCAGTCCCACAGGCTGTACATGCCTCTCCCCGTGGGAAACAGCTTGCAGATTTGAGGCCTGAAGTGGAAATGTAAATTACTGCTATGTATGTTTTCCTGACAATGCAATGGTTAGCAGTAAAGGAGAAAATGCTAATTTACCAAAACTGAGCTACATGAAGTTAAGATTATATATGTCAGGATAGCTGTCAACATGGAGAATAGTTTCAGCAGTAAATTTAAAAGCACAATATTGTTATTGCATGCTATTGCATGTTATTGCATCATATTTCTTCTAGTAATTTCTATTCCCTCTTTTTTCAGGTCCCATTGTTTCAGTCTTATTTGGTTATACAAACACTTTAGGTTTAGACTCTTGACAAGAACAAAGAAAACTTAGAATAATTCAAATGCACCACTAAACTGAAATAGTAAAATAGTCACGATAGTGACCCAGTGATAATAAGTGTCTTGGAAATATTTATCCTATAGAAGCAATTAAGTAAGTTGGGTGACAATATCAGTAATGTTATTTGTTTCTCTCTGCAAGAAAAATATGTTTAACGGTAGCTACAGTTCTGGGTCTGCAGACAATGCCTTTTTTTTATTTCCAATTTTAAAGACAACTTCAGTTTTTATTCCCTGTGTCCTCAGATCATTGCAAGAAATGGTGACTCTTACTTTCTATCTGCTGGTCATCTTGGCTCAAGCTCTTGCGGGGCCTTGCAATCCAAATAAAGCAGGTAAAATAAGTGTCCTATGATCTTCTCTTGTAATTAAGCTGCCAAAGGTGTTTTTTTCTATTCAAAAGTGGAAAGGTTTTTCTTCAGAAATTTAAACTGTGGATTCTGGAGAGCTAATTCTTACATTTCTGTGATTGGTCTGCCTTCAGCTAGCACAGTAAAGCAAGTACCACTCAAGTCCTAGACCCACAGAAAATTAGGCATATGCTTAACTCTATGCAATAATCATAGTGCAATAAAGTTAAGCACAAGCAGCACGTAGGCATAAAATGGCAAAGAAAACAACAACAATTCAATATTATCTGCAATAGCACAGGCTAGATGCAGGAGATCTTTGCTGGGCTTCAGTCCCACTGACTGCAATCAGTGACCAGTGGTGCATGAATGTGCTGGGCTGAACTACTGAAGCACTCTGCTACATTAAACAAAAAAAAACAAAAATCATTGATGCTAAAGCCCTAATTGTACCCTGATTTCTGCCTAGAAACTCAAATGATCTGGTGCCAGCCAGACCTGTAACGTAGAATTCGTTACAATTAAGAAATATGCTTTAGAAATGCTTTGGAATATGCCTCAATATGCCTCAATATGTGCTTTGTATGTGCGTGACTGTTGCCAGTTTACTGCTGGTAATTTCATGGTGTATCTTAAGTATTTGGCCCTCTAGCCATTTATTTCAGTACCTTCATTTGCACAAGCAGTTTCTCTGAACTGCAGAAATTCTCATAGCTGTAAAGTCTCCAGAGTTACAAATCTGACCACCACCACAAGCAGAATCAGCCTGTGCGTGCTGAAGGTTTGTTGACCAGAAAGGAGCTAGTTGCTAAAATCCCTATTTGACTTTCCTTGAGTATTCCCTAACCTTCTGCAGACACAAAAAGGCTGCAAAATCAGGCTTTTATCATAAAAATGATGTTGTCACGGGCTTTAAAAGAAATAATTGAATAATTCCAGGCAGGGTGTCTTTTTTCTGACTGTAGTAATTGAAGTCTTTCTCAATTTTCAGGTCACTAATGGTTAGTCAATATTTGCCCTTTAAATTCCCATCAGACATTCAAATTTGCACTGCCTGATTCTCTTTGAAAAATGTCCAATTCTGCTATCATGAAGCAATCAGTCTGTAAGTTATGGTGTTCAATATTCATGGTTGTATTGGCAATCACCATGCTTGGAAACATTGCACTGTGATTAATCATTGCCGTTAACAGAGCTAGGATTTCGGTTCATTTACTATTGCTATTAACAGGGCTAGGCTTTTCAGTTCATTTATTATTATTGCCATTAACAGCGCTAGATTCATTTTCAGATCTTAGCTTTTAAATTGAGAATTCTAAAAATGCAGTTTGCGCTGGTGCTGCAATGCCAGTGTGAGGAGAGAAAGGGTAGAATATGTATCATGGCCTGGATCTCACACCGCTACATAAAGGTGCCCATCTACTGAAACCTAAGAAAAAACTTCACCGGTGTTATTTTTACAGAGTCAGTGGTGTTAGAGAAGCCAGCTCTGCAGCACAGTCTGACACATTTCAGTGCAGCGATTTGTCACTTCAGGTTTCTCAGCAGTGTCTCTGCTCCTCAATCAGTTATTCCAGAAAGATAAAAAATTTACATGAAGTTCTGCATTGATTAGAAGGCAAAGGCCAAACTCTTCCGAAGAGGACAGAATTTAACAACCCAAAGGTCAGTTTTGTGTAGCAAAAGCTGCTCACATTAGGGGACCTTCCAGCACACACACCGGCTCACAGATGTTTAATCCCAATGGAAATAGGTGTGCAGACCCACCTCTTTGAAAGAAAAACACCACTGAATATCACCCCAGGTATATTATTTTCCTTTCAGATGTAATTCTGGTATACTGCTATCCTAAAACCATCATTACCAAAATTCCGGAGTGTCCTTACGGATGGGAGGTTAATCAATTGGCACTTGGAGGCATTTGCTATAATGGGATCCACGATTCAGGATATTACCAGTTCACAATCCCGGACCTGTCACCTAAAAACAAATCATACTGTGGGACGCAGTCAGAGGTAAGACTATCCAGGTCAGCATTTCTGAGCTGGACTTAGAAATCAACTGGACTCACTTGAGAGAGTCCCGTTTGCTTCAGCTTGGAGTGGGCTTTAAGTACTTTAAGGAAGGAGGAGACAAACTCCAGTATCAGGGAGAATGAAGAATCAATTAGTCGCGCCTTGCATCTACAGGCAAAACACTCGCAGGCTTTAGTGATATTAGTCTGTGTGTTAGTCGCCCATTTGCACCCATATTACACAGAACATATATATAGTAAGGTGTATATATAGGCAGCACAGCATATAAAGAGCTACAAAACCACGTTGCCTTGGGGATGGTGTTTTGTCACCAGATTGAGCCTTCGCTTTTCAAAGTACGAAGTTGTTCCTGATGCCTCAAAGACTCAGTACTGCCTACATTTCTCTATCTCACCATTCACAGTTCAAGAACCCCATTTATCACTTCTACAACTCCATCGTCTCCAATGACACGTCGGTAATTGTGAAGAGCCAGCCTGTGAATTACTCATTCACCTGCACGTACAATGCCAACTACCTGGTGAATCAGGCTGCCTTTGACCAAAGGTAAGTCCTCTTCTGGGAGTGCGCCTCACCCCGTCTTTAGCACCACGTCTCACTCATACAGAAACTTTGTTATGTCCTCAGGGTGGCCACCATCCACGTGAAGAATGGGAGCTCCGGCTCATTTGAAAGTCAGTTGTCCCTCAACTTCTACTCTGTAAGTGTTCTTTGCCACCCAGCTTTTCTCCTTCACTCCTCACAGGCTTCAGCCTAAGAGCTGGGGAAAAAAAAAGGCCTGCTGCTCCTGACTTCTGTGTGTCATGGAGCACGTTACCAGCCTCTAACAGTTAATTGCAGTGGGGTTTGCAGGGGTCCTTGTTTCTGCTGATTAACAGGGATAACTTAAACTGAACAGAGCAGACACATGCCAACTGTTATTTTAACCCCTCCAAATCAGGCAGATTTTTCTGCTGAGATACACATTTCTAACACGCTGACAGGTTTTATAAGAAAAAGCAAAACTTGTTTGTAGTCCCACTCAAAGAGCAGAATGCATCTGCAGGCACCACTGCTATCCCCGAGTCTCTATTGACACAACAAAGCTCCATCCATTTTTCTTGCAGTTTGCTTCCTGCTCCTCTCACCAGGCAGATATTTTGTGTTCCCCAGAGACCTTTAGGTCATGCTGGGATTTTGTTTCCAAGAAAATATTATCCCTGGATATCAGGCCAATCTTTTGAAACATCCCTCTCCTCCCCACAGCTCCTGGAGTCTTTTTTCCACCAAAGCACGGTTAAAAGCACCAAAGCCACCTCTCTATTTTAGCAGAGCTACAAAAAGCACAACTAATAATATACTGTGTTAAATTTATAGGCCAGCTAGAGGGAGTATTTAGCACAAGGTGGACTAATGGAAATCTCTCCCCTGACACCCTGCCTTTTGGGCACCAATTGATCACTAAACATTTTGGCAGCCTTGGGATTCCACATGAAAACCCATGTGGAGTTTTTTTCTGATATATGGCCCACGGGTAGTATACACTGGCAAGGTACCACACTGCTCCTGTCAACTCCTGGCAGAATGGCTGCAAAAACAAATGACAGACAGTCAGCAATGGATCTCTGGTACTTTTGTTGGGTTTTTTTGCTAAGTGACTGTTTTGTTCTAATGGCCATGGGGCTCCCAGGAGTCAAGGAGGGAGTGGCTGAACTGTTAGTAATACATTTTCCCACTGAGCACAAGTACAGAACAAGCTCAGAAAGCTAATGGACCACTCCTTTGTGGTTTTTTTTTTCCCATTTTCACCATGGAGAAAAGGTTAATTTCAATGAAATGTTCCTTTTTTTTCTGGCAAAATGGAAATAAAAGATTTATTTTGCCTACTTATTCATCTCTGCGGCTCCCTGACAGAGCCCTCTGCCTCAGGTGGGCCATACTTCCAGGTGCTTCACGTGCCCATTTCCTCATGCAGGAACAGTGCCCAAGCTGCAGCATAATCCACTGGAAACACTTCAGCCTCACCTGCCCTTTACTCTGTGATACACCACTAACAGCAAAAGACTGTGATGCAGCATGAGGGGCTGGAGCCCGAATGGAAATCAGACCTTCAGCACTGAAACCTGTTCTGAAGAAAAGCAAGATAGTACCCTAAAATGGTGTAGAGCAATAGAGTTTGGAAAAAGAAACACTATACCAGGTCCAACTCATTTTAGCACAAGGACTGATAGGAGTTTTGTGACAGGACTTCTGCAAGTTCTCTCCTTTGGGAGAAGTCTTTGGTTGAATGAGAATTTCCCAGGGCACTTAAAGCCATGGATCACTAATCTAAACACAGCCTTGAGCCTTAACTTCAGTGCATCCAATCTATCAGATGTTGCAGTGGGAATACTGTAGTGCCTCACAGCCACCTCAACGTGTAGGTGAGGAAAGTACCAGGGAACTGGTAAGAAAATCAGTACCAGGGAACTGAGCAAGAACAGGGAAAGATAGTCCAACAGCTCCAGAACTACATATACCTGAATCCTGGTATGTAGATCTAAGTAAGTAAACCAATGCTATAACTAAACGTGATACTCTTTATATAGTTCTGGTGCTGGCTTTGTTGTGATCTTACGCAATAAAAAGTGGTGGGATTTAAGGTAGGTACTTCAGTGTGTTTGTAACCAAACTTTCTCACCCGAGCACCACACACTGCACTACTTTTAGGAGGCTGGCTTTTTAGTGGATGAATAACTACAGCTGGCAGAGCTCTTTCTGCATGCACATGTCCCTTCAGCTCTCCTCATGCTGGCCACCACAAGTATAAATTACGGACTGCTGAACCTTTGCATATGGGCACATGATTTCTGCTTGTCTTCATTCCTTTTCCCCGACACATGGCCATCTCCCAACCCCACTCCCATTCCATACAGTCATCACCAGCTTTCCTCACCACCTCTGGTGTACCAGAAGCAGCAGCAAGCTCGTTTCCCACACATGCTGTGATAGAACACATACCACAACCCAAATACCATCAAATTATTAACATTATAATATCACTTATTATCATTATAAGCCGAAAATTAAGAAAAAGATTTTTAAACACCATCTTGGGTTTGCAATACTCCTACTACTAGGTGTGGAGCTTAGAGCTTGCAGGTAAAAAGAACGCAGACTTCTGGAGTTCATCTCTCCAGATCTGTCTGAAGTTGCCACATACCTTTGCTTTGCACGTTATTAGTAATGTATGATGTTTTTCTCTTTGTCTTTCAAAGAATGCCAAGTTTTCAAGTATAAAAGAAGCCCCTTTCATCGTTGAAACATCAGAAATTGGTTCTGACATATTTGCTGGAGTGGAAGCTAAGGGCTTAAGTGACAGGTAGGCAAGGGAAGGAGTAATAATTAATAAACTGGCAACCATGACATTCCTTGTTAATCTGGGGTTTGTGTCTCCCCAGGTTCAAAGTTGTTCTCAACAACTGCTGGGCAACTCCCTCCTCGGAGTATTTCTACCAGATCCACTGGCCTCTGATCACCAAGGGGTAGGTGCTGGTGGGACCTGGGGGAGCACCTCTGCCCAGCCCAGCCCTGAGGATGACAGAAAGCCGGGGGCGGGGGGATGCAGGGGCAAAAGAGAACCTGGCCCACAGCAGGGCGAATGCATCCATCAGACTGTGACCTCAGGAGATATTTCAATGAAGCCATGGAGGCTCTGACACCGCTTCTCCATACACAACACAGGTGTTCTACAGACAACTCCATCCTCGTGCACGAGAATGGGAAAACAAGCCGGGCGACGTTCCAGTTCAACGCTTTCCGCTTCCGTAACATCCCCAAGCTGTCCAAGGTCTGGCTGCACTGCGAGACGCACGTCTGCGACAGCGAGAAGTTCTCCTGCCCGGTGGTAAGACCTCCCTCCCAGAGAAACACACAGTGCTAAATTTAGACGGAGGATGTGGAGACCTTCCTGAGGGCACATTGGGTGCAGAGCCAGTGCCAGAGCTTTCAGTAGATGGAGCCACCGCCACGTGTGAACCTGAGTGGCCAGCTGTGCACCCCGACCCCTGTCATGCCACAGGCGCTGTATGCAACATTGGGAAACTTGTTTGAATGTATTGAGAAATAAGGTAGACTTTTAAAAACTCGGTTCTTGTCAATACCCCAGACTACAGTCCTGTCGGACAAACACCTACAGTTAAACACGAGCCTGAAAAAAAAGGAGCAAGTAGAGCTTTTTTGATTTTACCAAATATCTCGGTGCTGAGGGCACCGGGGGGCAGCGGTAGAGCCTGGCTCAAAGCACATCCCTAGTCGAACCAAACCTCCCAGTCTCCCTTCCCAGGGAAAATCCTCCCCACCGTCCTGCAGTGCTGCAGGAAGTTACTGCTCTTGCAGCCACCTCATGAAATACATTGTCACTGGAGCAGGAGCTGAGGATGAAGAGTAGGTCCCGGTGACCTCAGGTGGCAATGAGGTGGGGGTGCTATGCAGGCGTGTTATTCAGCACGGGGAGGTGCACACTGCTTGCACCAACTGATGAGGAGAGGGCTACTAAAGCGTCTTTCTTTAAAAACTTCTCTCTCCCTCCTTCAGTAACTCAGAGCTTCACTATTCTTTCTCCCACACAATGTATATGTCATTGCTATAAAACAAAGCCACACTTTATTTAACCTGAAATTAAAGCCCAAAACACTCCTTGGCCAACATACTGTTGTTTCAGCAACAAGTATTTCTTGCTGGAGAAGAGAAAGCATCAATTCTGGTCAAACCATCTTTTTTTTCTGAACTCTTTCTCAGTCCAGGAGCCAAATTAAGACAGCAATTTATTACCCAGCCTCAGCACTAAGCAGGGAGTGCTGATTTGTGCAAAATCTGCACGTTTGATAAAATTGCATTGTTAGAAATTCTAAGTTTCAAAGGCAAAAGAAAAAACTCTGATTTTGTTCTTTGCTTTTAGAGATTTCTTCAACTTTCCATCAAGCCATAGACTGGGGTTAAAAGCAAACACAGAAACGGTTCTCCTTTCTGACAGTGCTGTCAAACATCTACATCATCCTTACAGGCACAGGGTGGAATTCCCTGCTCACCCTCCAGTGAAGGATAATTGGTCGATCAAGTTAACATCCCTCGAGTCCACTTCCAACCCAAAAATGCAGCTGGTGGTCTGCTGCAATTAAGGTCGAACCAAGCTGGAGGTCTATGCTTACAAGCAACTCCTAACCAGAATTACCACACGCTGAGTTTGTAAAAAACATGTCCACAGCTGGGGATCTGCAAAGGTCAGGGGATGGACAAGGACCTTTAATCTGTAGAGCACTGCCCCCAATACAGACCTTGTCAGCTGTGACAGGCGTCATTAGTGCTGGACATGAGATGACCTATATGGAAGGGATTTGGTGCTTTCTGTTTCTACCCAATGGGCAACAATTATAATTAGCAATAAACAACAACAGAAGCCTTTGGAGAGGTCATGGGTTAAGCAGATGGAGCTCAGCTCCCCCCCTCCTTCTTGACAGGAGGCTTGTTTCAGGCAGGGTGGAAAGGGCAGCCCAGGAGGACCTGTGATTAGCAAGCAGACACCCATCTGGGCTCCTGCCATCTCACAACCGAAAAGAGCACTTACACTGACAGTCACGGCAAGGGCTGTGGCGCACCGAAATCCTCAGAAAATGCACTGTAAAGACTCTCCTTAAATTTCTCCTGCACCAAAAAAAACCCCAATAATTACAGGGGAAAAAATCCCTAGAAAATATGCAGCAATATAGATTTCATTTCCTTGGTTGGAAACGTGAGAGTTGGGTTTGGATTCTTTAATGAATTTTTTAGTGTACATGGCTTTCTCTCTGATCTCTTGAGACATGTGACAAACGGAAACAGCGCATGGAACAAACTGGAGGTGTTTTAGTGGCGGAGATCACTGTACGCAGTAAGTGACGGGGTGTCTGGGGTGTTTCTCCCTTTGGGAAGCCATGAAGCTGGGAACCACTGGTGGCTCAGGAGCAAGCCGAGGGAGCCGAAGCCTTCTGCCAGAGCCCTTTCCCCCGCAGCGGCAAGAGTCTGGAACAGAAGTTGGTCCCCTCCAGGCTCAGGGCTCTGGCAGAAGAGCTCAGTGAACCTCTCCTCATTTACAAAGTGAGTAAAGGAACCCATTTGGCATTAATGATAAATGGCCAAACCACTTACTTACACTGGAGGTTAGCAATGTAAACTCTGCTCACCTGCATTTGACCTCCGCGGCAGCCCAGACAAGCTCTGATAGCTCGAATAGGACTAGGAGAGAGGTCAGGCTTAGGAGCAGCCGGAAAGCTTTTCTTTACACTGTGGGTTGGTGCCTCAGCGTAACCCTAACTCTGGTAGGTTAACCCTTTGTGCCTGTCCCTCCTGATACACAAATTGAACTGCCTTCAGGTTTTGCCATTATAAAACACCTATTTTCTCTGACTGCTGCCTTCTGGAGGCACCAGGAATTTATCCCTGAGCTGGTTTAATTCTGTGGATCCAGCATATCTTTTGAAACAGGTCCTCGGAACAAGGTATGCCTAAATCATGTTTTCACTAGAGCCCTTCTTTATACCAGTTTATCAACTACATCCACACCAACCTGAAAGTCAATTTAAAATTGCAAAGACACGTAGACCAGCACTATTACAATTCAGTATGTTGCACCGGTAAAATCTCATCGATTTTAGAAGATAAAACAACTGAGAATCCTTTTGTAACTTCAGACAGTAAAGTCAAGAGGAAGAACTATCCAAAATTTCAAAATGTGGCAAATGATATCTGTTCTGCTCTTACAAGGCATGCTGGTGCACTTTGCCCTATTTTAAACATGCTATCCCAGTGTTATCTTTTTCTCTTATTTTATACAGGCAAAGGTTTATCCAGATTTTACACACTCTCAGGTAAATAGCAAAGTATGACAATGAAAATATCAATCCCAAATATGGATTTTGAGTGACTCCGTCAGCATAAACCCCATAGCTCAAAGAAAGACCTGGTAAATTTGACAGAAATGGAAGTATTTCAAAATCAAATTTTTTATTTCTCAACATTCTACACTTTGTTTTCCTCCTTTGGCACATCCCACACTCTGGCCAATAAGATCATACCAATAACTTCCAATACTGAACACTACTTTCTCTTCTTTTCATGCCTTCTTCCTAAAAAGGAGCAAGAATCTTTCACCGGGTTAACAGAGATGTCTAAAAGCATTTCTATTTGGAGAGGGTTTGAAAAAGCCCTTTCAAAGCCTATTTGTTAAAACTTGATATGGTGACAGAGCCACATTAAGGGCATGCAGTTGCATTGATGGGGGTGGGAAGAGAATGTGAAAGGCAGCTGCCAGTGAAGTACTCACATTTAGTCTTTGTTTCTCTTGCAGATATCATCTTCCACCTACTCTTTGTGATTGGATTTTGCGCTGTTTTATTATAAAATGCAGCCCACCTATGTTTCTTAACTTTTCCAATCCTGTTTGGACCTGGACTTCTTTACTAAGGATGTTTATTTTACAGAGGAAAAATGAAAGTCACAAAAAAACCCTTGTGCACCATTTTACCAGATAAATAAAACATTCCATGAGCTTTGTGCCTCGAATACTGGAGAATCCCAAAGCAGATTTGCCTCTCCTCAGTCTCTGCAGGTGTTTTAAACTAGTGAAAACCCAAGGGTTATGTATTCTGCTGATGCCTCCTTTTGCCATCCTTGACTTGTGATGCCAACAGTACCTGTTCTCTAAGGAACACAGGGATATGCAAACTCAGCATTTTTCAATGCCAAGCTTCCCTTCAGGGTCCCCCTCCCTGTCAGTCTCAGTGTGGTAGCGAACTCCCCTCCAGGCCTGGTCTTGCAAGGTCCTAGCTTGGATCTGTGAAGCCTTTGAACAACATGAAAACTAACCTAACATGTCAAGGATGGGGGAAAAATATGCTTTTTATGTAACAATAGTTAGAAGGACTTCTGAATTAATTACCTGGCATTTCTTCCCTGCTTCTCAGCGTTGTCAGTATTGATTGGTTGGGCTAAGTAGAGTACGACACATGCTGCAGTAGGTACAACACTGTTAGGAGCAGGATGTCTTGCTGACTGGACAGGCTCAGTGCTGGACTGCTGCATGGCGTGGATGCAAATTAAGCACATCTGAGGTTGGAAAACAAGCTAATGAGCTCTACACTTTATTGGAGATGTAGCTGCTGTCAGATACAATAGGGCCTAGGTGCTGGCTCTGTACCTGAGTAAGAACAGCTCTTAAATAACACTAAGAAGAAATCCCTAGAAAGGAAAACCATGATTTCTAAAGCGCAGGGAATATCAGGACATGAAACAATTTCTCAGCAGGAGTGATGGTAGGTTATTTACTTCCAGTAATTACTAAGACAATATTGAACAAAATTATTGAAAGTGTAAGAAATATTCCTAGGCCTTTTCCATAAATTTTTCAGGATCCTAAATGTGAAAGAGAGAAGAATGACTACAGCTGTTACACTTCCTATTGAATGAACACAGTGAGTGTACCTGTATCTGCACACATTGCAGCCTAAATGCATTATAGAATTTTTGCTGTTGTTTTTAGAGAGGAAACATCCTGAATAATTCTATTAAATTAAGGATTTTAAGCTCACCGTTCTTTTTGAAACCTCATTGTTATGAAGATAACGCATAGCTACAAGATGCATACACTACAGCCACAGTTTTCAAATACACACAGATTCCTCTTAGCATAGACTGTATTTTCATCTCTAGGTGTGATCTCAGTCCACGTGTATTTATAAGTATCTGAGAAAAATGAAGCTGTTTAGAAGCTGAAATGTTAGCAGACAGCATCCACCCGGACACCCTGCAGAAAACCAGTCCATTCTGAAGGCATGCATTTAGCCATTAAATACAACAGAGGGCACTCTCTTGACAGAATAGTCTGATTTAGACAGACCAGGGTTGGAAGTACTTCAAAGTAATTCGTAGTGGTACAAGTTTCTAAAGCAAAGCAGAGCAATTGAAAGTTTTGTGCACCACAGGACATTCTGATCAGAGATAATGACCCCGCAGGTTTTTCTCCCATTTGCTGTTTTGCCTCCCTTTCCCCTTCCCTCCTCCCACTAATACCCCAAGTTTCAACACCCCCGACCAAGTGGCTTTACCGCTTCGAATTCTTGTCCTTGCCAAATGAGACTAACACACCATCCTCTTCTCCAAAGCCCGTTTCTTTCACCTCGCCTTTGCAGCAGTCACTGCTTTCCTATCATGGCTATTTTGTGCAGAAAGCCTTGAACAGGGTTTCCTTGGTAGGTTGATTAATTTACTACCTGATTATGCAATAGGTGTTGCTGTGGAACAAACCTTGCAGGATTGCAGCAGCTGCAAAGTGTGCCTGCAAATTCCCAGGCCGCCTCCCTGCCCAGCGTGGGATGGAGCCTCTGGCCATACGTATCTCCCGTGCGCGTTGCTGCACCGAGTGGGGCTCAGGCAGCCAGCTAGCTGTGGGTGCAGGATGGGCAAAGCCCTATTGCCAAGCCAAATCTGGATCGCTATCTCCCTAGGCTCCAAAAATGGTTTATAGCTAAAAAACAAACAAATAAAACACAACTGAAAAACAGCTCCCAGATGGGACTGTGAAAAGATCGATCTGCCAAAGAAGGCAGCAACATATGAACACGTTTCAGCTCCAGAAGTGAACCACTTACTGTTCCTTAAGGAAGCACAAGTTGTCCATCCTAAATAGCCTGCATAAAAAATATGGACGATAATTCACCTTAATTTTTCCTGACCTGCATATGGCTCATCACTGTTTATTCTGCTGAATAACACTTATGTTGGCAGTATCAGAAAACGCACTGATTGCAAAAGATTTTAGCACAAGCTAAAGCTTGATAGACTTCATAATTTCAGATGCACTGTAATGATGGATCTTTTTCAGCTGGTGAGACATGAAGCTGCTTGCCTTGATGTCTGCATCTGAAAGTCTAACTCAACACTGGCCATGGAGGTATGAGGAAAGGCAGGTTAGTTACAGGGGACACAGGTAATCTGTTTAGAACCCAACATTTGTTTTCCCAAAGATCAGAGTTTGGTTTTGTCCCAGTTCTTCCTCCTATTTGGATGAACTCTAATGAGGCATGAGTTTTTACATGCTTTCATCCTCACAGTTTGACATTGCAATGGTGAAGCACAAGGCCACTGAGGTCATGGCAAGGAGTAGGAGAGAAATGAATGCACACAGATGTCAAGATGGTAACAACACAGGTTGCAGCACAGTAGCACTAGTACATTTACACAATATTTTGTTCGTTAAAGATAGGTCACTCTTCTCACTTGCAAATGGTAAACACCATTAACCTGCGTGGCCTTTGTTTGACAGTCACTGCAGATGCAAATTATGATTAAGAAGGTCCAACAGAATTTGTCAATGAAAGAGTGAGTCAGATATAACACAATATCCTCAGAAGTACAAACCAGCAAGCATGCCACCTATGCAAGCTGGTACTTTCCATCCTTGACAGCCTATATTCAGTGTCCCCAAACAAGCAATGCCGTGGCACTGTGATCCTTATTCCTGCCACCCCAGCTCCCACCGTGAAAAAGAACGCTCTGAGACTGACAAGTCAGAATTAATTATAATCAAGCATTATGTCTTATATCCTATATTGGAATACTACAATTTCAAATCCAAACTTGAGAACAAATCCTCAGCAGCTGGTATCAGAGAACATGCAATTGGTTCTGCTGCAGAGATGCCAGAGTAGGTCTGACCTGTATGCCCACACAGGGCATCCCCTCGTAGCTCAGCCCTGAAAGGAGTGGAGCCCCATCAGGACTGCAGGCCTTTCTGTAGGGGGATCTCAACTCAGTAGCACATCAAGTAAACACTGCATACCCTGACAGAATTGGCAATATATTACACAATATAAACACAGGCAACCTCTTGGATCCAGATAGCATATATAGAAACTCCCTGTCTTAATCCTAATTTAAACACCAACTTCATCTCTCAATTCTGTAAAACCATGACTTTTTTTTTTAAATGTCTCTGTCAGGGACAAGGAAAGCCCCTACTTATCTCAGAATAGTATCCTAAGAACCATGACTCAACATACAAAACACATCATAGAAATACCTAACCTGTATTAAGAGTGAACCTCCCCACCCCATTCTGAAGATCAAATCTTTCAAAGTTATCTCCACCCAAAGGGCAGCTGTCACTCACAGGTGCAGAGGAAAAAATAGCTATTGATTGATTGGACTCCACAGCCCTTTCATGTAGCATATCACTGTGGCCCTGCAAAGGTCAAGGTCCAGTGGCTTCAGAGAAATAAATAACAATTCTTGCAGCCAGGCACTCAAGGGGGAGACTAGTGTCCTGAGGTCTTGTCAGAAGCTTCACCGCACCCTGAAGCACAGCTGTCAGCCTGCTTCCCAACACATTTTTCGTTATTTCTTGTTACGAGGAAAACCTAGTACTCGTCTAATGTCTTAGCCTGTTCTTCAAAAGCAATTTTTAGACATGTACCAGTTTTAAATTCTAAGTGAAATGTTAAATTCCCCTTTACAAAGGGCCACCTGCAATGCAAACAGCTCTCTGTAGTGTAACCAGTCTCCAGCCTTCCCAGCCTGATTCCCACAGTGAGCAGCCCGTGTCTCCTGTCCTGCTGAATCTTCTCTGTGTGTGGTTTCATCCACAACACCCTCCTCCCACCGACTGGCTCCCTCTGGGCATTTACACACTCTGACACAGAAGATTACTGGAAGGGATTCCACCCTGCTGCAAGACAGCCTGCTTTCCCGCTTACCCTCACCTGCCCGAACTGGAAAATAATATCAGCGTTTTTCTTCAGGGAGCAAACACAGCAACACGCATCAACACTCCTAAGACACAAACGCTGAGGATGTGTATCATATTGACCTCATTTTAAACAGACAATTAAGCCACAATAGGTAGCCCAGACTTGTCAGTAACATGGCCCTGAAATATGTTTTGAGAAGATCTTGCAGGTTTAAATTGCATTCTGCTTTTCCGTAAGCACATTCAGCAAAGTCCAATTGATGCAGTACTGCATGACGAGAAGTGGGGCACGTAAGTCATATTCCTTGGTGAGCACAAACGCTGAGGTCTAACACTAAAGCAGAGGTCTTATCACTGAGAAATGTTTGCACAGCACTATAAATTTACATGGTGATTAATAAGCCCTGATAAGAGCATTGTGAGCACTTCTCATTGTCTCCATGCCCAACACTTTGTGCTAGCACCTTTTAGCGAATACCTCAAAGTACTCCAAAAACAGTAATGAAGTATAATGAATCTTAACTGATTCATCTGGAAAATTTAATCTTCCCTTTACAAAATGAGAAAAACTGAGGCAGAAAGAACGAAGTGAGCGAGTCGTGGCTGGGGTGCGCATCAGATTGGTACTCATTCCAGTCGAGGGGAATGTTACTGGAGTAACACAAATAGTCATCAAGGAAAAAAATGTAGCCTGATCTGATACTTCTAAGGATGAATTATGAATTGAGAAAACTCGCAAATTTTGCATTTATTTTATCTGTATTGGAAAGATACGTGTCATATATACAGAAAATCAAGACAACAAATTCAAGGGTTCTGACACACAATTTATTATGTACCTGGTGACCCAGAGTAACAAATCACAAGCACCCATAGCAAACATAAGGTAAAACTCAAAGGTTAATCACCTGGAAGTAGTTTGGACCAACAAGTTTTACCTCACACTAGGTGTGCTGCCATGCCTCAGTGGGTGACAGTCCTTACCCTCTGATGTACCTCTACCCTCAGCTCACAACCAGCCAGGCTCGGGCTGTTCACCTGCGTCAAGGCCAAACAGGCCATTTCAGCTTCTCTCTGGGTAAATGGCCTATCTCAAAAGCCATCGCAGCACTCGGGAATTCCACAGACATAATACCTATTTCTTCAGCGGGGTTGATCCCACTGCAGACAGGCAGGCTGCTAGCCACCATATAAGCATCACCAGTGGTTTCTATCTTTAGCGACAAAAAGAGCGCAGCTACTTATTGCATACTCTAGATGTGGAGTGCAGGGTGCAAATAAATTTGAACCTTAAATCTTGCAGTGGCTATTTTCCAAAATGTAAAGAAAAGAAGGATGACACCAAAATGTTTTGAAGTTACTGTATCAATGGTCTTTTACTGGACTAAATTGAAATTCTATTAAGTCTTTTTTTCCCAGGAGAGATCTTCAACCTCTTCACAACTTTCTTTGGCAGATGGGGAAACCATTTTTCTCCTCACACCCATGAATAGACTATAAAAATGCATTTGCTACTAACCTTCCTACTGAGTTATAACAGCAGAGGTCCATCTCCAAGGCCAGCAGAAGAGTCACGATGAAAGCTTTGCTATTCCATGACTATTTGCTCAATTGCCAGAAAATGCCAAACACCATGTGTTTTAAGGATGTTCTAGAAGAGGCTGTACAGGTCACTCAGGAGACTGACCACTTGAAGCGGGATGCTGAGAGAACACAAGTTGCAGCTCCACCAAGCAATAAGCTGCTCTCTCCAGTGAAGCTGGAAAGGAGGAGGAAAAGGGATAATTTCTATTGTGAGCACTGTTTCTTGCTCTCCATTTCCTTCATTTGGCCTGATTTGTTTTGTAAATAGGCAGAAGTTACTGAAAGCATTTTCCAAAACTTCAGTAGGAAACAGGGAAAGTGATGCATGGAGATCACTACCCATCATGCTGACCAATATTGCCCTCCTATTTCTTCCCCTGCTTCTGATATTCCTTTACATCCTCCGTTGGCTTTTGTTTCTTAATTTCAAGTATTAGAGCAACACTTTGATTAGCAACACATTTATATAGAGTGTCAGTCAATAACTCCAGGCAACACTGATGACAAGAGCTCATCTATCTTCCTTTTCTCTGCCACCAACTGCACCAGTCCCTCCAAACGATCAACATATTTTTCCAGTTTGCTCACCATGTTGTCCAAGATCTACTGTGCCTACTGGGGCATATACAACAAGGTCACGGTTGTTTATCGTCTGGTGCCAAGCAACGGAACATATAGTGTATCATTTCAGATTCCAGTAGTTTCCTCCTGGTGGCTGGATTTCACAGCAAGGGAGAGAATGACTTGTCTGTTCCATATTCCAGGTCTTTTCACGAGGTGCCATAGTCTGATCATGCTTGGGTCCTTCTACCACATATCTTTGCAGAATCTACATACGCGGCTAATTACTTAGTCATTTCTCACACCAGTTTAAAGGGGTAGCTTGCTGAGGGAAGAAATAATTTTGAAAGAAAATAATTTTCCCATCCTTCCCAAAAGGCCCAACACCGGCCTCACTGGAGCAGAATAAAGGTTCATCTAATTCAAAAGTCTCCCTCTGACAGTGACCACCAGCAGCTGCTTACAGAAAGTGCAAAAGCAACGGAACATGTACCCAGTGAATCTCTGTGTCCCCCGCAACAACTATTGGAACCTACCTATCTAACAAGACACAAGGCTGTGGGCTTGCATCCTGGCCGAATTCTATCATAGATTAATTATGTAATAAAATACTGAGATATTGAAAGGAATAAAACGCAGTTACCTGAGAGAAGGGGTTGCGGGGAGGGAAGATCAGGGTTATCTACTTTTTAGTAAGCACAACTGCAAAGGATAGGGCACTTTTTATATATTTTATCTTTTTATCTTATTTTGAGGCTTTTAATATGTAGCAAGCTTAATGGAACCTATTTTGCTTCAAGAAGAGACTAGACAAACATTTGAAATGAGCAGGGAGAGTATTGACCACAGATATCGAAAACCCGTGACGCCTGAAGCAACCACAGTCTGAATTTAAAAAAAGAGACTAGCTTACTATTTGCCTAATTAACATCACATCTGGTTTCAACTGGATATTAATTGCCCTCATTTCCTGCTTTAAACCACTGAAGATTGTCGTTGTGGGCTGTTCAGCAGCTACTATTTCCCATCTCTACAACAGCCGCGTTTGAGTGGTGAACAAACAATGCACATTTCACACGGTCTACAGAACACTTTTGATACCTGTCAAGAGAAAGGTACAACGTATTTGTGGCAGTAAGCCTTTCACAAGTGAGCAAAACTCACCCTTCATGGCTTGCTTCTCTTAACCACTTTTTCACAGAGAAGAAAATCAGTCTCTGCTCTGTATTTTCATCCCAACAAGCTCTTAACGTGGTGATGATCCTTGCATTCCACTTCTCCACACACTGGGATGGCTGTAGGGATGAGTCCTTGATTCTGTTGATAATCTCTGAACACAGCAAGCATGATTCATCACGATCCCAGGTCCTTGTACAGCTATTTTCATTTTAGTATTACTCGCATTTGATTGAAAATGTCTGTAACAAGAAAAGGGATGTGTCCTTCCCATAAAGGGTTTCAGCTCCCCACTTAAGAAAGCTTTCAGGGAACCAGAAGGAATCAGTGCCAGAACCTACACAAACATGAATATCAAATTAGGAGAAACTGTCTTTGAAATATGCAATGGACAAGAAGGTATGGTGTGAGTGCTTTAGATACACTGGAGAGAAATAATGGCCACAGTTGCTGAAACAACATAGAACTGCCAAGGAATTTTGCTGAGCTGCTTGAAATTTTGTGCATGGTGGAAGCTGGGGGGGGCTTGGAGTGGTGCATGTGTAGGTATTTTGGTAATAAGAGTTTACAACCAGTGACGGGATCTCCATCTAGCATTAGAAATCCAATGAAGGAATTACTAGTAAGCTTAGGTAAGTTCTATAATCTTGTACAATATTTATCAAAAGGTCAAAAATCCATACAAGTCTTCAAAGATTAAAGGTGACATCTTTAGTAAGCAGATACATTACTCTGACTATACTCATCTCATGCATTCTATGTTTCAATGCAAATAAAGTAAATATAGCTCCTTCAGGATGTAAATATGCACTTCCAAAAAAGATTGTACGAAAGATAGTTCAAAACAAGCAATGGAACAACCTGGCAACAATGGCTTCGGAAAACTTTGCTAGCTCTCTTCTCCATCCAGCAAACTTTCCCTCCTGGAGGAGCTCCTGTTCCCCTTCAGCCTACACAGTATCATGGTTCTGCTCTGGCTACATGGCATTGCCCCATCTACCTTCAGACATCTATCTGCCAGTGACTCAGGCCACTGGCTCATCTCAGTGCTGATGCCTAAATCCAGTGGTACCTAACAGACCCAGCTCACAGACCCAGACCTGATTTTGCTGCACAAAAAGAATGAAAAGAACAAGTAGGAAACAGAAATGCTAGGAAGGATATAACAGTGCCAATAGAAGTTTGTCCTCAGAATAACTTTAAGATCCTTTAGCCTAAAATAGATTAAAAAAAAGACAGGAGAAGGAAAAATGGAGCAGTCCTGAGGATGGGCTCTAGAAAAAGTGAACTTTACACCCCAACAACTAGAACTTACCACAAAACAAGGGCAGACTGGTTCAAGTAACCACAGGGGAAGAACGAGGTTAGACATTATGTCTGATCAACGACAGGACGACAGTTCTTTTGCTACAGGTCTGCCACTGCAGCTCTCTATTTGTGGTCAGATATTAAAAGCAGCACTGTGCCCCAGGGCGCTGTAACTCAGGCACCGAGCCCAGGTTTCCATCTCAAGAGTGAAATAAGATCCTCATTCCTTTGTAATTGTCACCTGAAGGTTGGGCATAATTTAATGAGAGACTGCCCAGTTGCTGGCATTTCTTAACATCTCATGGTTTATAAAAATATCAGGATTAAGATTTTCTTTTCTCGGTTATTTCTAGGTACAGAGAAGTGGAGCGAGGCATTATTGCAGCAAAACAGGACTAGTGCAGCAGCACGCTGTCAGTTTGCTTCGCCGTCATGTAATCTTTGGCAGCACGTCAGCACCTTTGCACCATTCTGGCAGCAGAGAGCAACTGTGGAGCTGGTTCGATCAGCGCTCGGGAGCCTGCGAGGTATGGAGCTGCCTGGGCTCGGCCAGCACTGCCGTCTTTGCCCTGGCTTTCCCGCAGAGGGTTTCAACCAAGGGGCTTCAAACCTGTGAAAATCAGCCTGAATGATTGCCTGGTGATGACTGTGAAGCCGGACCAGAGAACACCTTTGACGAGATTCGTCTGATCTCTGGACTAAATTGAAACTTGCTCACAAATCTACATGCCCTGACTTTCAGGGCTCCTAATTAATCAAGGAGGGTTCAACTTTATTTTGGTGACCAACTCCGGAAGACGCTAACTTTAACTTACGGCTTAATCCTTCTAAGCTTTAGTTCCCATCTCACACACGCATCCTTCCTTTTTTTTTTTTTTTTTTTTTCTTCAATGTGACTGTGCACACCACAAACTTCCGTTAGGTAACATTTATGAAAACTCACTGTCATCTTTGAAAAAAGCAGTACTTTCCTCACTCCCAACATACCTGACAGTTCAGTTCTTGCGACTCTTAAAAAAACTCGCTTGTGAGTGAAGCTTGGCAATATTCTTATGAAGTCCAGAAAGTGGCCTGTCTTTAGGAGGAAAGCCATCCAGCCAGCTGACAGAGGCCATTTATTTTGTTGAACCGCAGTTAGGTGCAGGCAGCTATTTAAGAATCCATTTCTGCTATCTTTTTTCTTTCATGTTTACTTTATTTTACAAATTGTGGGGGGGACACACCAAACTGCTTTGTCATCTAAAGCTCAACATCAAGAGTTTTTTAAAATGGAACGTTTTCTTCCCCACAGAAATTTCAGAAAGTGGGAGACAAGCTACAAATAAAAGAAAATATTTTGGAAAGGGGAAAAAAATACCAAAACCTGTTAAAATATAGTTCCTTCATGGAAAATCATCTTTATTTGAGTGAAGAATAACGATAGTGGAAAACTTCCAGCTACCTATAAAGTATGTTTTTCTAAAACATGCTCCTGTCTCCCAATTCATCAACGTGCACCGAGCCAGCAGTCCCTAGGAAGACAAGGCATTTAACACTTTAAAGTTGCAGATGAGAGGGATGCAGTCAGTCTCAGCTTCTCTCTGCCTTTGCTGCATGTTAAGCTGGACGTTCCCCCATTAGTTTATCCCTTTTTCCTTCTAGAAATCAATCACAATCTGCAGAGCAAGAGGATTCCAAACTGCACATTTTATCCTCCTCAGATTATTCAGGTGCAATAAAAGTAACCTGCTAATTACAGCCAGCCAAAGGACTGATATTTTACTGCAACTTTTTTTTTTGAGAAATATGTAACATATATAACGTATGTAACACCCCTGCTCACGTTGAAGCCAACAGGATCCAAGCCTGCCTGGGGAAGAAGTGATGCTAAATCACAGTTCAGGATCCAGTTACACCAAAGCCCTTCCACAAGCCATTGCGCAGACAACAGATCTACACCATGACATACTGTCTCAAATGTGGTACTTTCCAGGCTGGTGAAGAAGTGGCCATACCTCTTCTTCCATCAGCTGCCACCCTCTTCTGAGAAAGACCTTGTGGTATCTACTGGGGGTGATATGGCTGAGGCATCTGTGCTCCCTAAACGTTCTGCAGCTCCCAGCAAAACCCAGAGAAGGCATTAAAGCAGCTTTCAGGACAAGACGCTTTCCTGACCCTTATACTGCCTCTTTTGCTGTTCCTCTGGAACCAAGGGGGATTTTACCAGGACTTGGGACAAATGGATGAACTAACTACACCAGTTTTCAAAGGCACATTGTGCTTGTGCATGTTCAAAAGAAACAGAAAGCATATTCCAAGGGAGGGGAGCACCAAGAGCCTAGGATGTACAGCTCCTGTTCTCGTGCCACATCTCTCCCTTCTGCTCAGCAGCCTTTCTAAATGTGTTTTCTTTCTCCAGAGCAGCTGGGCTAATCAGCTTGGTCAAGGCACAACATTCATTCCCAGTTTTGGACTAAATCAGGGAACTCTTCACCAAATACTGTAGACTTGCCTAGCGTATTCCAGCAAGGTTTGTAATTCAATGGAAAAGACCCAGGACAGACAGACACCTGACAAATTTTGTCTGCTTATTAGTGGAGGGAAGGACAACAGACATTCAAAAATAATTTTCCTAGAATGCCAGGTAGGGGACAGCCTGCATATTGGCTGATGAACTGTCTGAACCACGTGGGACCGGCACCAAGCCAGTAATCAGTGGTGATGCTGCAGCTGGTCAGATTATAAAATCATTGCATCTTACTCAGCTTCCGCTGCCTGCCTGCCCTCGAGCAGTCCCTCTCCCTAACCCAGCAATCCCACGATGACCTGGAGTTAAAAGGCAAAAGAAAAGGTTATTCTGAGAACTGCCTAAGGTAAGTGGGTCATTTTGTCAGAACTGCCTGGACCCAAATTGGAGGTACTGATCTTAAACTCATTTAGTGACAGTTACCACAGTGCATTTGGCTATCACCTCAGAATACAGCTATCGCTGGTACGTGCTCACAAGTCCTGCAACTACCCCTCCAGGTACAACCAATGGTGGGTTGGTTATGGTCTGTTGGTTAACTCCCATTGTATACAACCAGGAAAAGCACTTCATTGAACGCTTACCAAACAAACGTATTTTATTGCAGTTTCAGATTCGCAGTAACTGCTCTTTGATCTCAAATGTCCTTCCTGTTATTTCACTTCTTTTTTTACAGATATAACCCCATGATTTAACATTTCCTTTACAGGCGTGTCATACAGCAGTACCGTATCATGCCGGTAGGCTGAGTAAGAACATACCTTAACCAACAAAAGGCAGCAGTCTCAAGATGCTGTCTGGGTTTGGTATTTACCAAATCATTTTCAGTTAAAAGTACATTTCATTTGCAGTAAATACATTCCAACTTTGTCACAAATGCAGCTGTGATTCCAGACCATAATAATTAATTGACAATCCATATCTAGAACTAGCTACTATCATTCTTCAAGCAGGAATGAACAAAAACATGCCTTGAAATTTCCTACATCACTCCTACATTGAATTTGTGATCCCTTAGTCCCTGGGGACTGAAAAACACACAAGGGTGCCTCAGATGCACTTTGGTTGGAGACAAATTTATTCAGGTATGTAAATCTGAGGAAACAACAAACTGGGAAAAGGAGGAGTCTTAATTAGAATATCATATTAGGTGAATGCTGTAAAGCAGGGAGCACAATGTCAAAGCTCTTCCTCTGAAGACAGTGAGCTGCAAAAGGGCTGTCCCTTCAAGCCTTTCCTAAACCTCTTCCAAACAATCTAAATACTTAGTAGATTCCCCAGGAGAGCCAAGGGTGACCAGGAACACAAGTTCCTAGGCTTTGAGCACACTACTGTCCTGAAAACCAGAAACGGTGCCCCTCCTCTGGCATGCAATTAGTGACTCCAGCATTTAATCCAACCAATCCCCTGGAAAAGACTAGAAATTAAGGTCAGCTCAGTGGTGACCTCAGTCACCAGGTGACTGAGGTGACCTGAGACCTCAGTGGTGATCTCATAAAATTATGAGAATTTTAATGCATTACTTTATTTGTTGATTTTCTCCAATTGACCGACAAAAATGTTAAGTTAGTCTCACCGCACTGCTGCATATTTAAAACTGTTAGACAACAAAGACAAGTTTCCCATTTAGCAGATCTGTTTAACTTCCAGCATATCTGAAGACTGCAGATTAAAATGATGATTGCAAGTGTGAGGGGGAAGTGAAGAAGCACACACAGTCATTTCCCTTCCCGTTTGTCACAGAGCAAACAGAGCTACTGATCAGTGCTAATATTATGCAAACTGAATTTGTCACCACATAACAAACACCTATGTACAGAATTTAACCACAGGTGTGTCCCTGGAAAGCCCACTGGGCTGTAATTGAGTAGATAAACATGTATTGCTTGCTGAATATCCATCCGTTGGCTGATGATCGGTTAAAGATCTTGTGGTGATGGAAAATTAAGCACTTTCTGGCAGCTGGAAACTGCCACCAATATTCTACCCATTATTGACTCCTTAAAGTAAACCACTTGGAGGTAATACAAGAAAGGACTGCTTTTTATGCAAAAAGATTGCCAACTGCAGGTTTCTCTTTGTTGTACAGAAAAATAACTTCTTGCAGAATATCAAATCAAATTATCAAGTGATAGAAAAATCCCTGTGAAAAGCATTTCCTTGAGTGATGGTGGGTAGCAACCTAAACCAGCACACAAACATTTGCAAACAAGACATCAGTGACAAGACAACACAAGAAACAGCTTCGTTCATCCTCTCTTCTTCTCTCTCCTCTCCTTTTGTGGAGGAAAACTCATTTTAAGAAACATATATTTTACTAAAAAGATGTAAAATATTTATAAAAACACCTTATTTTTTCTGGCAATCTTGTGTTAAAAGCCCAGAGCTTCATCCATGTCTTGGAATTTAGCAGCTTCCAGTTACACAAGAGAGCATTTTCCCATTTTTTAAAAATGGAAGAGGATATTTCTCCCTGTTTCAAAACTGTGGGACTATTCAGGACAAAGTCAATTCCCCATTTTTTTCCCCAAATTTCTGAGTGAGTTAGAATTTTCCAATGGGGAAAAGAAACAGTAACAAGAACAAAGTTCCCCTCCCTCCCACTGCTCAAGGAAAATATCCCAGTTTTCATGCCCAGAACTAGTGACAATATCTTTCAAAGCCCAGCACCTGAGAGTCCAGGAGTAACTGCTGTCCCCAGAGCTTTCCCAAGGAAGAGACACATGTACAGGCTTTATTTCTATTACTCCAGTGTCTGGAGAATGCGGGTGGGTGGGGAGACCCCCTCATTACAGTGGGCATTAACCAGTGCTGATAAGCAGGGATGGTCTGAGCCCTACACAAACAGGTGAGTCACGGTTGGTAGCAGAACAGTGTGTCCTGGAAAAGCCCCGGAGGACTGGTGTGGGCTCCTTTCCTGCTCCACTCTGGAAATCAGCAGCCTGGCAGGTAGGCACACTTCACCCAACACTCTTCATATGCCCAACCCTACCGTCGACCGTCTCTTTCACCACAAACCCCCACCATTACGGCAGTTAATAAAATGCAGTTTCTGCCTTCTCCTTTTCCATTAATTCATTCTCACCTGGCTCTAAACAGCCTGGTAGGTGGAGGAGGAGAGTTTTCTGCCTTCTTTCCAATCTTTTGCTTTTATATATATTTTCTGCCTTGTATCACTGTTTGTGCACTTCAGGAAGGACAGAAAGTTACTGTTCTGATTAGCACTGTCCTGTTGAAGTACTGAATGTGCAGTCATGTCATGTCATGTCATGCGTGGGAGTGACTTAGGTCAGAGTTTATTATATTCCTAGTTTCATATGTGAACGCTTTTCTCCTCCCCTCCCCCCAGGTAAGAGCAAAATGCTTAATCTACAGTAAGTAGAGCAAAGTCCTCCTCCTGCACAGTTAGGATGCCCCAAGCAAAGGGGAAAGCAGCACATGCTATCAGTATGGTCTTGGGGCCAAGTACAATGCCAACAAGTAGTCTGTCAAAAGATCATTTATTTGCGTATAATCTACCTAGCTAGACTCCATGCCATGTGCTGCAATATAGAATTATATGTCTTTTTAAGATAACATCACAGAAGACAATATATATGTATTGTCAAAACGATGCAACAATGAGTTTGGAAACTACCTTCAGTGATCACAGCTTCCATAAATCATGCACTTGCAAGATGCACACAGCAGATTCCTGCAGAGCTCAGATGCAGACTGCTATGAAATCACCCTGAGTACAGACATTGTAATCAGAGATACTCCAACAACTGGATCAGGTATCCATTTAGAGTCAGAGTTTTGGATGAATTGTGTTTTTAAGCTACTGGTTATTCTAGATGGAGGTGCCATTTGTCTCTGTGTCATAGTGTTCGGCACACCGTAATCCTTGCTGAGTGTTCTGACTTGCACTACACTACTGAAGCGTTTAACAGAATGAAGTCCATGAAAGAAATTGCGACGAGGACGGCTGCAGTATTAGTCACAATGGCAGTTTTCCATATTCACTAACAGCACAGTACCTGAGCTGCATTCTAGCACGGAGAGGAACATTGCCTGTTTATAAAGCCCCACAGGCTTTCTGCCAGAGCGAGTAAGAAATATAAATCATCCTGTAAACAGCTAACAGAAGGACGGAGTCCACAGAGTTTTGGAAATGCTACAGTCTTCGGAAACCACGTATATCCTAAAAAACTGACAGCCTTTGACCAACTGTTTATTACACACTTGAATATTAACCATAACAAACTAGGAAGCATTTATTTCGTGTTAAAACCTAAATATGCACTCAGGAAATAATCACCACTTGCAACACCATTCCATTTCTATATCCCATAATATAAGAGAAAAATGCTCTGCATTACAATCCTTTCTTACCTTAGCACCGCACTTTCTTACCTTCCTAGGTAAGAAAGGCGAAGAGTAAAGTTCTGATAAAGCCAAGCTTATTTGTACTTAATTTTGCTCCTTTAATGCATTCCTGCTGACACTTTGCAAGAATACCACCCACAGATTCAACAGGCAAAGGAAAACTGTATTTAAAATGAAACTTACGTCTAGCAGCAGATGATAGGTACTTGACATTTTCCTGGTGAAGGGTTCCATCTTTTGTGTTGTGTCTGAGCTTAGCAGCAATGGCTTAATCCTACACAGCGACTTCAGGTGAGCTTCCAAGTAATATGGCAGAGCTCGAGTCAGAGGATGTTTATAAAGTACTTCCAATCGCTGTAGAGGAGACAAAATTTTGACAGAAGCGTCAGAGAAGGGCATTTTCCAGCTTTGCTGCCTGGTCATACCCAAATATAGGGATATTTCAGTCATAAGGCCAAAAAAAGCACCCTAAAGATGGCGACAAGAAGATGGCCTTTTATTTTCTGTCAGAAAATAGAAGGCAAAAGTTATTCTGATATGCAACTCTGAATTGTTCTATAGTCTTCACTAATCACCACTGCCATTGGCTTCTGCTTTTCATCTCATAGGTCACTTTGGCTTTATTCGTCCCCCACAGATTTCAGATGTTTTCATATTTTATAGTACCATAATCAAATTCCAAGTGAAATCTTAGGCTATAATCCTCTACAGTTACCATAAAGCTGAAAAATTACCAAACCTGGCACAGATCACAAAATCTGTGATTTTGTATTTTTCAGGACAAATTCATACCCAGGGTAAATTCATTGATCCAAGTATTTCCCCAGCTCTTCAGTTAAGCTCTTCAATAATTTGGAGCAAACTAAACTGTAAAGATTAGAGCCCAGATTTTGGAGACTTCCATATGTGTGGTATTACTAGATTTCAAATATTCTTCAAAACCTCAACTCCAGATACTTTCTCCTTGAGAAAACCTTGTAAGGCTGATTTTTAACAGCTTTATGTCCTTGACGCTATCGTAACTGAAGTTAACTGAGTACGGTCTACTGAGTACATTGGGAAGTACCCAGCCAACAAATGCAGTTCAGAAGCATGTTAAATTTTAATTTTTTACAGTTATGGCATAAAAGAACAAAATTAGAGAGAAGGAGGATTTCCTGGTTTATCTCCATTTTTATCTGCAAGTACATGGTTCAAACCCCACTTTTCTCAGGAGTGTGCGGTACTGGAGATGATCATTTCTCCAACTGCTGACACATAATGGTCAAACCCCCTTTCTCTCTACTCTCCACCCCCAAAATTGCCTTCAGATTTCAATGTAAAGTTCTGACACATCAGCTCCAAAAACTATGAGCAATTTGCAGATTGCTATTGGTCTGCTGAAATGGCTGTTCCATCAGAGTTGCTATTAGACTCACAAATAGCGCTGCCAAATCATTGTTAGCGTCACAGTAGAGTTGAGCGCCCATGTTACTAGTTCACATGATGGGCTCTAATCTCAGGGAAGACCAGGGGAAGAAAACTTTTCACTGCTTTTCTGAGCATTTTGTAACAAAACCCAGAGATCCAATAATCTTTATATTAAGAAGATAATCCATACTCGCAACTCCAGCTGCTATGGAGGAGGAGAACTCCTTGTCCAGAGAGTGATTTTGTCAGTAAAAAGCTGTCCCATAGACTGTCCGCCTCTCCACCGCTCATGAAAGAAAGTCTGCCAGCCACCCATATACACAGATCAACCACCAAAGCTTGCTTTTAAACCCTGTGGCTCAATTATCTAGCGGCATTCTTGTACCTTCAGCAACAAAAGTGAGCCAATGTCTTCAGCTGTTAGGAAAGTGAAATTGCTCATGCCACTTTATTCCCTCTGGCAGGGCTGAGGTTTACTGCTGTTATCCTTGGCGAGGATACAGCAAAGGAAATTCACTCCAGAGCAGCATATAATAAGAGCAATGTTTGGGGGCTTCTCAGACTTAAAGACACTTCGCTGGTTCACACAGGCGAAGTCTAAACACTGCAATTTTATTCAGTGATTTACGCACTCTACATTTTCACCTACTGAGCAGTGTTATGTCCAATGAAACAGCCTGTCTTTTTCATCGTAACATCTCCTTCAGCATTTTTTCCCGCCCTTTAGATAGTAGGAAATACAATTACTTTCCTATTTTGAAATCAAGAACAAATGGATGTTTTCCTTACCATGATGCTGTCATGAGGATTTTCACACACCACCCATTAAGCTCTAGAAAAAGCTATAGTAATGTTTTTTTCCCAGATCTCAAACCCACATATACTTGTCTAACTTCCTGTATCAAAACATTGCTGATCTTTATATTATTCGAATACCTAGACCAAAGACCAAATTTCAGTGGTTTTCACCTGATATTCACACTGGTAGGGACCATATTGAAACTGAAGAGTATGTGTTACCTAAGTAACTCTTATGAAATCAGCAATAGATCATTTTTTTTCCTATAATGTGTCTCTGAATCAAGATTTATATCCGGTAATTTAAAGGGGACGAACAAGCTTTGCCCTTAAGTAGTTTGAAGATTAAGATTTAAGATTTAAAAAAAAAAAAAATTTTAAAAAAATCATTTGTCTTGGGAAAAGAAGGTCAGTAAGAAAAAAAAAGTAATCGAGCAAACAAAAATGTTGCAAGATGAAAGCTAACACTCTTTCACAGAAGTATGTCATGCTGTTTGCACCAGCCCTGTGACGGCACAGAGAATTGCATATTGCTCCCTGCAACCTGAGCAAGAGCCCAGCAAGGTAGACAGGAGCAGAAACAGCAGAAACAGCTGCATCATTTGCTCTTGGACTTTCTCTATCTGGACTTAGTAGAAAGGCTCAATAAAACACTACAGCGAGATCCCTCCAAGCATAGAGCCACACTGTTAAAGAATAACAATCTCTGCAGTAAGAGGCAGCTGCTCAAGTTTCAGGCCATGGAAACTGGGGAAGAATGGAGAGGGACTTCCCCAAGCCCCCAGTAGAAATCCATGTAACTGGCAGCCACTTAAATGCATTGTCTTAAGATGACTGAAACCAACAATCACAGGGGCTCTCTGGATGAAAAAGGTTATTTACTTCTTCAATTTTAAACTCTATGTTAACTCTGGGCATTGAACCTCCGTTAGAAAAGTTTCAATGTCTGAAAAGCATATGGAAACTCTCTACTGTAAAAGTGGCTTCATTGAGAAAATCCTTTTCCAAATCATTGCAATTTAATGGGAAAAAATCCATTGCAGACTGAAATTCTTCTTCACCATATAGGTCTATGAAAAATTTACCCCATTTGCTACAGATCTTTGAAGCCATGCTTGAGGTGATCTTGTAATCACATAAAACATATCACTAACAGACTAGAAAACCAGTTGTCAGGCAGTTTCCCATTAAAGCAGTTTTCGGGTTTGTAAGCTTGTGGGCAGGCTGGGTAAATCACTAAGGTGAATGCACTGCATAAAAACAAGTTATTATTACGTGAGGGTGTAGCTGTCACAGTATAAAAGATGGTTGAGTAAGCAGATTGAGTAGCAAAGAGAAGCTAACAGCAGCGCTAAGGAGATTACAGAAACAACAGCTGGTACTCTACTGAAAGAGGTGAGTGACTGGAGACAAAAAACCTAAGTAAAAAAATGTTGCTTGCTTTGTTCACTTCTTGGGCAAAGGTGCTTAGCTGATGTTAACAACTCCCTGTTGCCACAGAATTAAGAGTTCAATGATATTGTTGATCTCTTCTGCTCTCTCCTGTGACACAATGTACATTCTGGTCTTTCGTAGTAAGCTCATTAAAAGATGCTAGGAGAGTTTTATGGTTTTATGTATGAGGAGTGTCTTCTCTAGACTATCTAGTTCCACATACCAGTGTTGAGTAACAGCTACTATATAATCCCTTGCTTTGTGCGTCTGCACTTTGGGGCTGGAGATGGGAAAAAGAAAGGGGATGGAGAAGGGAAAAGAAAAAATTTGAAGTTCCTAAATCTTATGACAACTATTTTATACGTGGAAACCTGTGAGATAATGAATCAATGTATACTGATATGTATTTCTGAAGAGCACGTGGACTTACTACAAGACTGGAAGAAAGCAAATAGCACTGCAACCCTCAAGAAAAACAGGAGGATCCCAGCAACAGCACAGATGCTATTTTTTCTAACCAATGAAGCAGTACCAAGGAATATAAACCACATCAGTGACTACAGAGAACTAAGTGAAGCCATCAACTATACTGCCTGGATACACCTTCCCAAACATCATAGGTTTGGGTTGGTTTTTTTTTCTTTGTTGTTTTCGTTGCTTTTTTTTTTAAACAAACATGGATTACAAAATTTGGAGATAAAGGGAATGCAAATGACATGAAATCTAGCTGAGTGTTACAGAAGTGTTTCTTAATGTGTCTCCTTGCAAAAACTTAATTAAAAAAATAATTTAAAAGCACCAGCATGCACCACTTTTGAATTAAATAGAAGAGAAGAGAAGTAAAGAGTCATCGTTTCCAACACTTGGGAGAATCTCCAGAGTGCTGGGTTCTCCTCCAGCTTTGTTGGGAGGCTGAAGTCAAACACCTTCTACATTAGTTCCTGCTCTACCTTTGAATATGGGACCCTCTCCTTACATTTGGTCAACAAGCTGGGATCTGGATATATTATTCTAATACGAAATAATTAATGGTATTACTTACACCAAAGGTATTACAATAATATGTGGGTGTTTAAAATGAAGTATGGTATGTGACTGCATATCAGGAGGAAGTCTTGCAATGACCTGTGCTCCACACCATGTGCTGAAACATGAGTAAGCTTGGGATCTCAGCACCCAGAAGAGGACAACAAAGGGTGTTACCACAGAACAAGTCTTTTTCGTGGAGCAAACACAGCATATGGAGCTAATACTGCTTACTACGTCCAGGCAGTTTTTAGTCTTTACAAAGTGACTGAACAGGTTAACACTGTTCACACGTTCCTCTGTTTGATTCAGAGGTATCTGCCAAATACTCACATAATTAATGATCCATTTCTCAGTGATGATGCTGATTTGACATTTACAGAATTTATAGCATTTATTACATTCTCCTGCAATCAGAGGGACAGATTGCATTGTATGATACAGACGTGGGCCCTGCTTGGATGCTGTAATTGCTTCAAGGAAGGTTTGAAGTTGGATGTTATCGGCTATAGACAGAGATGTGGTGTTGTGGGAGTATTTTCTGGTGTTTGCCTTCCTATTGCATACTTCTACCAGGAAGCACCTTCTTTGGATTGCAGCAGAGTGAGTCAAAATGCTGTGACTGCAGTCATAGCGATTTCATTTAAAGCTACAGCAGACTGTCAGAGAAGCACAGTCTTGGGGCAAACCATACTATGGCAGGTGGCGTGTTTGAAAGGTTAAGAAAGGAGCAGGCTGTGTGCCAAAGAAGAGGCAACGCTCAGGAGCTCCAAGTGGCCTCAAAGACAGTATCATCCCATGGTATAGAGATTAATCTTGGCAGTGCACACTGTGGTGTGGATGAAATAGCCGCCTCAGGCTTAGGGCAGCATGAGCTGGTGCCTGAAGTGCCACGCCAGGGTGTACAAGACTGGGGCTGGAGACAGTCTGCTTCTGACTGGTTAAAGTATTTCCCAGATTTGTATCAACCGTGACAAGTCGTATTGCAAAACACACAAGCCCAGCTGGAAAGTGCCAAGACGTTGTGCTTCAGCATTCCAGGAAAAAAGAAAGAAAGAAAAAAAAGGAATTCTGCTCAGCTTAAACTGTCCTCTTGCTTTTTAAGGTTTGGAAGATCCTCAAAGCGAAAGAGAGCTCAGTCAGCTTTCCCAAACTCCTACAGACAAAAGAAAACCCCTTTACAACCAGCTCTAACACTGGTATCTTCTAGAAAGTACTTTGTAGGAAACACCCTGAACAGAAATCAGCTCCTCATAAGCGAAAATGATCGAGCTGACTGCAAAAAGCCTTTGGCAGCAACCACTGAGGGCTCAAGAGCTCAGTACAGCTGAAGAGCACTACTTGCTGTCAAGTGCTTTCCCTTCTGTCATTTGTTATAAATAACAGACAAATAAGCCCTCTTCCCTCCCTCTTCTAACAGAAAATACCAACTTCACAGCACAAGCAATATGCTTCAAGACATGGCACAAGCACAAAGCAATCCACATCAAAGGCAGGTCTCACCACAAGCGGATGAGAAGTCACAGGAGCACCATGTTAACACTCTGTTAACTGACACAAAAAACTCACACAGAAGCAGCAATCCTCAACCTCCTCCCCACCCCAAATTTCACAGCTTGTTGTCACAAATTCTCATGTCATTTTAGCAACTACCGGCAGGAGCATGGGGTGACACTAGAATTTCAGGGTTTTTTACTGAGGGAGAAAGTGTTTGAGTATCATGTCCTAAGACACACACACTGCAATAACCTGTGAGCTCAGAGGCAGAAGAAACATGTCAGAGGGGATGGAGGTCACTGATAGAATCCTCCTGTCTCCTCAGAGCAATGCATTCCTCCAGAAAAGCCTGGAAAAGGAACACAGCAGGCAAACTGGGTCTTACTAAGGATGAGAGATGCAAGCCTGAGTCAGATATTAGGCAAAACCTTCTCCTGTTCCACCACTTCCCACTGAAATTGGGAAGACGTTGGTCCAAGCACTATTCTCAATAAAAAAACCAAAACAAAACAAAACAAAAAAACCCCAGAATGACAGGACTGGGGAGAAGGAAAAAAAAAAGCAAACCACAGAAACACATACTCCACCTCAGCTGCATTGAACCGTCTGGCCCAAAAGGGCTGGAACATTCTCCTGCTGAACCTTACAGGTGAAGGCATTAAGAGACTTGGCATCACCAACACCATCAGCATAAACAAAAGCCGGGATAAAGTTACCCAAGGACGACTGGTCTGAAATGACTGTTGATGGCAATCTGGATAGCTGAGCCCAGCTTCTGCTGCCAGGTGGGCAGGATGCATTCCAAGGTGCCTGGAATGCCACAACAAGCTCAAAGGTGTCTGGCCCATTTACCAAGGCCTTGGGCAAGATTCAGCAGAGCAAGAACCACTGCAGCACTGTAAGAGACAGGGGTCCTTCCTTGGTACTGAAGAGCACACTGAGACCACGGTGTCACCAAGTGGCAGTACATCTGAACTTCAGACACTACGTTTTCCTCTTATTCTTCTTTTTATTCTGCTGGCTCCAACTTCTTTGCCTGTCACCAGATTTTAATTAAATAATCCCAATTAACCAGAGCATTTTGACTTAATCGTTTCAATGGCATCCTGGGTTTGGACTCAGTATATATTGCGACTCAGGGCAGGTCAGATTTTACAGCTTGCCATGTGTTGTTTATCATACATTAGCTGGAAAAAAAACAAATGGTACATGGGATGCAGTAGAACACTAATTGATAGATGAGGCAAGTACTACTAGCAGCAAAGTGTGAGATTGCCTCAGTACTACTGTTCATCTCCCTCCATCTAAGCTAGAAGTTGCATCGTGTATAATATAGGCAGGGTCGCTATTCTCTTCCTGGACAGAAATTAGTTTTGATTTATTTGCTTGTGTTTTTTTTTTTTGTTTGCTTTTCAAATATTTCCCTTGGTTCTCCAGTGAGAACTGAAGGAACACATGCAGCCTTGTGAAGCAACTGACACGCTCCCCTCAGCTTGCCATCAGACATAACATGCGTTTTATACAAGATGGTGGTTTAATTTGCTTTGAAACTGAATGTGACCAGAAAAACTGAAGAAGTTCCAAATCCTCCAGCAACCTACGTAAACACCATTGGATACAAGCAAAAGATCCAGGAGAAGCAGATGGCACCTGGTGCCCTCCATATTGTTCAGGGTACCAGTAGTGTCCTGCAGATAGGGGCTACCAATGTTTCCACCAACCATCTACTGCCATTTTTTGCTGCCCAAATAATTACCTTTGACCTTCAAACTTTTACACAATCAAGAGCTCACAGGCAGTCCAATACCACTGGTAACAAAGTTCATGAAACTACCAAGGCAGAATAGGCTGCTTGTCTGTATATAGCCACCATGAATTTGTTTTCTGTTCTCCTGCATTCCGTTTATCCTGTAATTTTTTTCCTCTTTCTGTAATTTTTTTCTTTCTAACAAAGTTTTCAGCATTGCATATCTTCCATTGGACATCAGGAACAAATCCAGCATGGCTTACTGGTACAGTGACCAAGTCTCATTCTATCTTGTTCACATGAAATATTCCCACATGCTCCGAAACAGAAGATGTAACCCAAATAGTCTACGTCTGGGCTTGCCCTGAATAAGCCACTGACAAAACACAGTCATCTGCCCCAGATACGGCCTGAAATCTTCTAAGAAAAGTTTGCAACATTAACAGTAGGTCCTCTTCAAATTGTTTGGGGCTGGGACACAGGTCTTGAGGTAATTTCCACAGCGTATTAATGTCCATCTCAGTGTGTTGCTGCATAAGATTGAGTAGTATTATTAATCAAAGGTAACTAGGTGATTGCAATTCAAACCACAAGGCCATAAAAGGTGTAGAACTTCATGTGGTGCATATTGTCTTGAATTCCTTTGCCATTAGAATCATTGCAAGACAAGCTGCAAGTCCTCTAATCCACCCCCTAGGCAAGTGAGAATCAACTATGCCTTACATCGGCACGTACTTCTGCTGCCACCCTAATCCAGGCAAAATCCCTGTTCTTGGAGTGTATTTTATGCAGAGTCCTCTCTGTCCATAGCAACTTAAATCTAGGAAACATGCTAGCTTAAAACACAGGAGAAGCCCCACTGAACACAATAGAAAAAAAGAAGTAAAACGTCTGTGCTTAAGTGCTCATCATGGCAAGCCTTCTTAGTGATTTTTCTGGATTTACCATGGGCTAAAGCACCTTTTGACAATTATATTTGCTGTAGCTAAACCAAAGCTAATCTCTTTGGTGAGTCGATTGCAGTGACTGCAGTGCAAATACCATAGATGTGCATTAGAGCATGTTACACACCCGTACATCATACACTGATTAATCAGGTTGACAAAGTCATTTACTCACCTCATTCCATGCCCTTACTAAACATGACCCAGGGGTTATAACTTGGCCACAAGAAGTACTAATTGCCTGAATTTGAATATCACTACCTTTCTTCTCAGTGTATTTCCCTGAACTGCAATATACACCTATGTACTTTTAGTCAAGCAAATGGCTTTTTTCAAGGTCAGTAGCTTCAGCTGGCACAAAATTGAGTAAAAAAATTCTTTATCTGCACAGCCCTGAAAAGCCACATGTGCTATTGTAACGACCTCAATCACAGTCCCTAAATTTCTGAACCTACTATTAGGCACCAAAACCTTCATCTGCCTTCATCAGTAATAAGCAACTTCGGCAAGAGAGGCTTAATTAAAATCTAAATCCACAGTTTAAAGCAATGTCTCTTTTTGTGATCTTGCACTAGAATGAACTCAAAAGCCTTCTAAAATTTAGCTCCAGTGGTCTGTTTCAACAGATTTTCTAAAGAAATACGTACAATTACTTTGTAAATTAAAGATCTTGACAGTACTCATCAGAAAGAATAATTCTTTGGTCTTTTAAATCCATGCACCTAATGAAGTCTATATAATTAAATCACAAAAGCATCAGGCACCTTATCTCACAACAATCTACATCTTGAACTTCTTATATTCAGCCTGGTCTTTAATTGGGACAAAACTGAGTCAGTCAAGGCTTGAGCTGAAGCACAGGTAGAAAGAAAAGATTTCAGAACATTACAAGCATTCTGCATTGTTCCAATAACAATATGTAAGCAGAAGATCTAGTGTACATTAAAGACTGGTCATTACAGCCAAGCTCTGTATTGGTTTACAATGGCACCTCATCAACATCAATGGCATTATGTGTAGCCTGAAAGGAAAAAAAGAGCTCCTTTATTATAGAGTTTCTAAATTATAGATGGACCCCAAATCAGATCAGCGCTCCTCAGAATATCACAACAAGAGCTGAAGTCCAAGGCGTACCCTTTGCGTTAAGCACAGGTGAACAGATGAGGTCCAAGACACAACACATGAAGGACTGTAACAGGCATCTTAGCAAACCAATGTATGTACTACTCCACCATCAAAAACATAGTATCTTTAAAAAAAAATAATCATTGCTGTCTCTCTTGTCCAGCTAAATTACTCAGGATTGACATTGACAAATCAAATCTTCATGGCTATCTATATTATAAATGGAGTTTGGTTGTTTCAACAAAAGTTTAACTACCTAAACAAATTACAGCGCTGTGATAGCACTTAGAAGCAATCCAAGTGGTCTTTAAACTTTCCTCATCTAAATATTACACGTCAGATATTGCTCACTTTGAACATTAGCTTTTTCCTCTTTTATTAGCCCGTGGATCCAAAGTCTAAAGTCACCAAGAAAGATTTGCTCCTTCCCCCCCCCCCCCCCCCCCTTCCAGTTTGAATAGTCAATAGTCACAGTTTGTGTTCATAAACTCTCATGTCTGCTTCTCTTGCCCACAATTTATCCTGGCAGTAGGGGAGGTTAAGTACAGCAAAATGTTCAGGTAAATGTGTAGGTAGAATAACAGAGTGAAACTACGAAAACTACTGAACAAATGAATCAGAAGCTTCAGTTCTTGGATCACGTTTTAGGATTGGATTTGAAAGTCTGGAGTTGATGCAGAAGCCAAGCTCTGCATGGACACAAGAACAAAATCCTGTTGAGCTTCAGGAGACCCTCAACTTTGGTAGGCAGTTCTCATTTTCATCAGGAGTTAAACAGCATGAAATCTTCACGAGTTGCTGCAAATTCGATCTAAGCTCATTTGTACCCATTGTGTCTGCCCACTTCATGTTTGAGCGGCCTCCATTATGTCATTAACCTTTAGAGGAGGAAAAGACACCTGATAATTTAATCTGTCCACAGACTTGTGTTGTCCCTGCGATCCTTGCTGTCACAGCCATGCAGTCAGGCAGAACGTGTGCTGGATGGTCTCCAGAGTTAAGATGCAATTTATGGCAGTCAGTGCTCTTGAGATAGGAATGGCTTTACTTTGTTGGAGATTACGCAGAGACAGCTTCATTAATTTTTCATCTCTGATTCTTATCAGATGGAACAGAAACAATCAATGCCAAATATTTTTTTGTGTCAGAGTTCAGAAGTACTAGTCTTTTGGGGACAAATTCTGATCCCAAATAGACCAATGTAAATCCACAGTATTACATCATTTCCAGTCAAAATCAGTAGAATTATTTGTCAGTTGTTATGCTCAGGATCAGCAAGTGAAGATGTAAATCAGATGCTTTTAGGTCCTGCAAAGTTACTAGTGACAGTTCATACTTGTGTGTATTCAACATCAACAGTTATCTTAAGACTTTTTTGTCTGGTTTTAAAACCATAGGCACTTAGTGGGACACACTACTTGAGCTCTGCATAAAGTGAGGAGAATACAAGATTGTCAATGGTAACATGGAAGCAGCAAATTCAGTCAGATCCTTCAATTTCATACAGCAGCCGCACCAGCCAACAAAATAAGCGTACAGCCGCTCTTAGGCACCACAGAGCAACTGCAAATATTCAAACATGTGTGGTCTCATTAGTTGATCTTAACAGTTGAACTACACATCCATCCCTTTTATACAAATGCTTTAACACAGTAAGAATGACTTGTGATATACTGGCACCAAACTTTACTACTGTCAGGGCAATTACTTAGGCTGAAGGGTTAGAGTTTGTTTCATGTTTATCACTCAGTAGCCTATTGCATTTGAGTAGATTTCACAAGACCAATAAAAAAAGACCTCTTGGATGTTACCTAGAAGGGATTAAACTCCAGCTTTGTGTAGTAATGACCTTTAGCTTCACTCTTCACATCTAGGACTAGTTGCACAACCTCAGCAAGAATCACTTTTAATCAGCATTCAAGGATACCCCACAGTTCCATGTTCACTGGCAGGTACCTAAAATAACGCCTGTGAATCCTGCTGTCAGTAGCGGAGCTGTAAGAAAGCTAGAAGAAACACTCCTTTGAATTTCTTTTGCTCCCTTCTGGTGCATATTCTTCATCATTCAAATGTCAAGGGAATTGCAAAGGGCAAAGCATTAAATTGCTTGTGTGATATTTGAAAGAACTGCTAATGTGACTAGTGATACTTTAGATAAGCACAGAAAATGGATCTAAACAGAGAGGGCAAAATATTGAGCTTTCTATCATCTATAAAAACTAGCAAAAGAAAAGTTGGATTATGACATGCTGAAAAACTACATGCATGCAGAGACATCTGTCAAAAATTAATACTTTTGAATAAACATTTTGAGCCAAAACCTGCTCGTAGATTTAAAAAATGACTAACTTGATCCAATTCATAGGGCCCATTCTAGCCTACAGAGAATTCTTCATGTTGTTTGTCATGCTTCCTTCATAATTTAGTCTTGAGGAGAAAAATTGTCAACATTTTCATTACCTTAAAAAGTGGGTTTTTCCAATCCTATGGAAAAAAAGCATTTGCTAATTCTAAGTAGGGTCTTCCTTGAGCTCCTCTTTTTCAGAACTGGGACATAGGTGATGTTTCCACAGCTGATCTCGTCTCTTTGATGTCATTGGTCATGTGCTTTGGTCACTGAGACCACAAACTACGGCATCTCTCATTCAGAAACAAGGAACAGGGATAATGTACACAGACCAGGCTGCATTGCAGACCATAAGCCCATGTGTCTTCAGGGCTTGTGAACACGTTTTCTCACACCTGCTTTCAAAACAGACTGAAATAAAAGGTTACCTACAATTAGTAATTCAGCATGACTTTTTTTGATCAAGACCCCAACCTACCCAACTCAGAGATGACCCAGAGTTATGGCTCAGAGTTGCTTAGGACTCCTAGAATGTTTTTTTTAACAGCGAACTAATCAATGGTCTTCATCCCTTGGGAAGAAACTATATAGGTGAAAGGTGACAAAACACTACAACTTGGATTAATTTGCTGTTCAAAAGAGGTAAAAAGCCAGGTACTTGGTGTACCAGGGAAAAAGGGCGGAGAAGGAAAAGCAGGTACAGCTTTACACATACAGCTAGCTTGGGTAATTCGCTTTGTTCCCTCCTCAAGCCACTCTGCTGTGCTTCTCTCAAACATCTGTATATAAGGTGCATCTAGGAGCCAAAACCACAGATGGTGTCAGTCATTCTACCTCTTTTGAGGAGGTGAGACAATATCCACTTACACTGAACAGGGACCTGCTGAACTACTTATAATTAATATCTATTGCATACCTCATAATAGCATTACACTAACTGCTTTATTTCCCACGTGCAAGATGCACCACAGACCGGAGCCAAGAGACTTGCACACCAGTATCATCTCTTTACACCAAGTCTGGAACCATCCCGCTCATTTTCTTTCATCCACTTCAAACTGGCATTTTCTAAAAACTTAGAGAAGATTGCAATCAGAAATTCGAGGATGATAATTAGTGTTGGCACAGGTGCTTCCAGTTTTATTCATGTCCACTGATACAGGTGGGTTCCCCCACCTCAATCAAGAATACTTAAGATCGTAAGTGAAAAGTGTTAATATTGGCTTACTCTTCAAATATCATACAAGAGTGAAATTCCAGCACCAATCTAACCAGGCCGGGATCAACAAAAGCTTTGTTATCTTGACCAGGCCTGACAGTAGCGAGTGAGTGCTGAAAGGACTTTGGTATATCTTGGATCATGAGGAGCAAACTTCTTCCAAAGATCACATCCACAGCCTTTGGAAGTGATGCGAAGAAGCTCCACCTGCCAGCCCAGCCTGCGTACCTCACCTCACAGCTGAGTCTTTCTCAAGCAGCATTAAGCAGAGCAGCTCTGTTACTGCCATTTCATAGATGGGGGAAGACACACACACATACAAAAAAAAAAATCAATCACATCAACACAAGAAATCTCTGATGAAGAAGCAAAATACCCTTATCTTACCTTTGGTAAGATAACCAGTCCCCCATACATCCCAACTGCACTGGGAGCTCCTGCCATAAAGGAATATGCTACTTTATGGACCACTTGAGCTGCAAAGGAAACCCCCACCCCAGCAGTCAGATGTGATTAAGGAGAGGCCCCTCCATAAAGCAGTAGGGAAAAATATCACAATATATTTGCTTCTCAAAGTGCAATCTAAGAGGCACCTTTTCTCAGTGGAACAAGACTTACTCAGCACCCTATGCACACTCAGAGTACATGAGAGTTCTATTAAAAACCCAAGCGTGCACGTTTCGCAGGGCTGGGGTTCGCTTTCACAGCGTGCTGCTCTCTTCTAAAGCTGTTGCGCAAGAGTTGTATGTTTAACATTTCTAACCAGCCAAAATTGCTCTTTATATTTGATCAGGAATAAGTTTTTTTTTTTTTTTTTTTTACCTTTGAACCTGTTGCAACGCAGGTTCAAAGGTTACCTGGGTGCAGTGTTGCCTGTTTATTAAAGCCACACACTGATGATTCGGGGCTTAGTCCTACCACAGGAGCTGGGGAAGCACCAACCCTTGAACGCCCACTTGGAGTTGTAAAGCAGCAAAGGAAGGCAGCCTGTACCGGCCCCTCCACCCTCCTCCAGCGCTCAAGGAAGGTAAGCAAATCCCTCCTGATCGGAGCCCGTCTTTGCCAAGTTCTAGGTTTCCTGGTCCTGCAAAGAAGTACTGCAAGTGGGATAATAACCTTAATTTGCTGCAATGCCTGGGTGCAATGCACCCTTCTCATCACACTGTGTGCTGTTAAAGGCAACAGCTGTGTAATTGGCTGCATGTTTGTTATTAAAGACGCAAGGCTGGGCTCAGGGGTGGTATACAGAGAAATCACAGCCTGAGCAAGAGCAACCACCTGAACGCTCCCTGTTGCTATAGTCTGGCTGGAACTGGAAACCTGACTACCGTCCAGGCTGAAGCCATTTTCTTATCAGTTTGTTAGTTATATCTATTTAAAGATACAGTGCACAGCGTACCAGTGCCAGGCTCCCATTCAGACTCATGTTTAAAAGAGAGTTCCAGAAACAGAAGAATAATTTGGTTCTGCAGCATCACAAGCAGGTTTTGAAATCTTGTCAGTAAAAACTGTTATATGCTAGATTATTTATACACACAAGCTTATTGGCAACGTTTACTACAATGGGACCTTAATCCCTAACTAAGAACACAGAAGCTGGCTTTTAAAATGTTTTAAAAGCACACATTTCAAGAGTGTGGCACACCAGACTGCTGCCATCACCTTGGTACAGCTGCTTGGTGTAGCTCTAGAGGTGGAGCCTTCTCCAAGCTCTTGCTTGTGTGCAGAGCTGCAGCCATACCAAAGCAGAGGATTGCGGAGACAAAGATTAACCAGAAATCAAGCTGCAAGTAAGAGAACTAGCAAAAACCATGCTGCTCTTCCAAGTCTTAAGCCCATTGTCCCATCCATACCACCTTCTCTGAGGAACCCACTTATGCTCTGAGACGATTATTTATGTCCCTGTGCCATCACTCTGCTTTACAAAAGCCAGAAGGCTGCCCTTGAAAAGTGTAGCAGAGCAATAAAGAATGATTATTTTCAAAGCATTAAGAAACTTGAATTTTTAATTCAACCCTTTAAATAATGAGCCCACACTTTCCACAGACTCACAAAATTTAGATCCAAGTCTTGAAGCAACAACAGAGAAAACTGTACACTGAGCTAATGCTTCCCCTTCATCTATTTACATCCTCTGCTATTTGTTATAGGTAGATGAGCTATTTTGGCATCTTTGGATGGCAAAAGCTCATGTTGTGCCATGACCTTAAGGTTTATTATAAAAGCTCATCTTATCCATCCTCTATGCAAACCTTTTGTGACAGTGACAACAGAAAGGAAACACCTTGAACTCGCTATACACATACTCTATCTACTGCTCATCTTAATTTGCTAATGGTTATGAAAGATGCAGATGTACATTTTATATATGTGTACAAAAAGAAGCAAAGGTTGAGTCATTCATGACTCTGCTTTATTTTTTGGCAGAGAATTACTAGCAACAAATGGATTTGGGCCTCAAAAATCTGGAGTTTCTTCAGATCATTTGACGCAATATCAAAAGTTAAAAGCTTCAAAATTTGCATGTCACTTCTTACGCATACTGGGGAAAGACTGTCAGCTGTATTCTAATTTATGAGCATTAAACAGAACCAATCATTAAGGATAGGGTATCAATCATCCACAAGGCTTTTCTATATGTGCATCCCTTACTTCAATTTATGTTGGCCCTGTGAGACCCACTGAGTCCAGGCAATGCAGTGTAACCTTACCAGTTCAGGGACCTCTGCATCACACTGGGCTTCTGGCAGGCCAGGTAGGACGGGGCTGTGGGCACGTTCTCTCGTACCCACAGCCAGAGTCAATGCATCTGAGACACACAACGCATTGCTACCCAACAGCTGATCATAGGCAGGGCAAATTCACTGCTTTTTCCCTTCCTCCTGGGAAAATAACAGCCTGAGGCCAGATATCTGAAGGGGGAAAATCCTCAGAGAGGCACTCAGAGCTGCCTGGGCTGGGAGCCTGGCCTTCTTTCCCTTCTCTGTAAGGGGCATTGCCTTCCTCTAAGCATAAGTGCACCCTGACTAGCAAGATTAAAGCCAAAGCTCACAGCCTCACTTAAATGCTACAGGAACAGGTCTGGGTAGGCAAAGCCAAAGGCAGAGTAATTTCATGCAGAACAAGGTCTTTGTCATCTTCATGTAAAGCTTACGGTAAAATCGGTGAATTAAGCCTCGGCTTCCCTAAAAGTATATCTGCATTGCTAAATAATGCCACGATTACAGTGTAAGTTAGCTTTACTTGACTAGCATAAAATTTACAGCAGCAATAAAAACATAATTGCAATTACTAGAAGCTATGTGTTTTAGCAAGCCAAGGTCCAGGACCAATTGTATTTTGGATGCAAGTACATGCAATGTTATCCCATCCCTGCAATAGTTAGTCCAGCTAACCAGATTATTCTGAAATCATGCAGCATAGAAAAACTTTCAGATGGGCAAACTGTTAAGTGGAAAAACAATTCCAAAATCTCAGGTGAAGGCACTGAAGAAGAGAGATAGGTGAAGCTACTGTCTTCCCACCCCTCCAACCATGCTGCAAAATTCTAGTTACGTTAGACAAGCATCAGAGAGAAAAAGAGAAAACAGCAGAAGCTATAAACTTTCAAACAAAGAAATGCAACTATAAAACCATAAAGAATATCCCTGTCATAGCAGGAAACAAAACTGAAGTTTGAAACGTGATTCAATGTTACCTTGTGCAAGTAATTGCACGTATATGTCTGTACCACAGCAGAAAGAACTAGGTAGCTTTTTTGGGGGAAAAAGCCAAACAAAACCCCACCAAAACCAAACAAACCAAACCAAACCAGCAGCAGAAATGGGGAACTAGCCCACCAGCAAGTACATTACAGCAGCACATAAGAAATACTCTACTCAAAGCCCTTTGTCAATATTACAGGCTGCAAAACTCTGCTCAGCTTGACGTGCACATAGCTATAGAGAGAAAATGACCATTGTTGAGAGAACGCCTTTATGCACAGGAAAAAAAAAATCAGTAAAAAGATTATAAAGAGTAAACTCTAAATATCAAATTGAAAGGCCTCGGTATACTTTTCATCTAGCTCTTTGGAAATATGTCAACTTCAAGCTCTTTTCCTCAACAAACAAAACCCCAACGACCTCCTCCATAATTTTTTTTTTTCTTCTTCTCTGAGCTACTTCAGTTTCCCTATGCAAGTTCCTTCCTTTTAGAAGCTCCCTTCCCAGCATGCTTTTCTGCTTGCTGATTTATTTAAACCGGGGAGAGGGAAGTAGCTGTAGTTTTTAAGATGAGTGTTACCTACTTGGCAGTGGTTTGCTACTGTGCTGTTAAGGCTCCCTTTTGCTTAAGGAAAAGAGGTTGGCTCCCCACTCCACCTTCAAAATGGTAGGTGCTTTTGGTTACTGGTTCTCATCTCTGTATTTTGTCTGAAATATTTTCCGTATAAGTAACAAAGTTCTACTTTTATTTGTTTTATTGCTGATGGGCTTGCTTGCTGTTACTTACATAGGCTTTACTATAACCTATGTGTGAGTGATTGCCTCCAGATAATGAGTTTATCAGGAGCCTGCTAGGAAATCTCTGAGCTATCAGTTAGATGTTAACTGATGAACTTAAGCTGAGTTAAGTTCAGATACATGTTTGCTCTTTGCTCTTCATAATGTAAGTGCTGTAATAATACGTAGTAATAAAAGACACTGGTATCTAGAAATTTGCAGTGCTGTCTCCTCTTTGTGTGGCTATGTAAGGTGTTTAACGATGATGTTCTTTGGGGAGTTCTGTGTGAATTTTCAAGTTGAGCTTTAGTTCTAGCTCCTTAAACCATGCTTATTGTATGTCTAGAGATAATTTCCTATTAATGCAATGTCATATGTATGTCTTGCAAGAATGTGATCTTGTACTATCATCTAATAAGAAAAAAGTAACAGAACATATTATCCTAAATACTTTAATGTTTTCAGAACTTCAAAGGGCTAGTTGAACATGTTCTATCTTTCTGAGTAGGTAGCTTTCAAGGAGAAAACCTCATGGTAAAAAATATGTGAAAGCCTGGCTTTTCAATTTATCTGACAAAATGACCTTTTTTACTAAGCAGTGTCATGGTGGTGTTGCCCTCCTGATAGAGGGACAGTAATATCACATACAGTAAAATTCTTTATTAAAAATGGCCTTTCTGTTTAATTATACTGAAAGCCTGAGTTAAATAGGTTTCATCAGCAAGGCTCAGAAATAGCCTGTAACATGTACTCTGAAACCACAGAGCACTAAACTTCCTGAAAGTAAATTACTGAGGCCTCTTTCTTTCCCACCCCCCAGCAGAGTGCTTCTTGGGCAAGATCAAAGGGTACTTGAGCTGTTTGGCTCTGGCTTTCATAAGAGGTACTCTGAAAGCAAAGCCTAACTGAAGTGTACCTTAGGCTTAATGCAAGTTACTGTGGATTTTGCTTTGTGGTTTTTATGTGGCTCTGTTCAGCAGTCACTGCTGAGCTTTTGCGCTTTAGCTTCTTTCTGGATGCTAAAAGTTAGATGTTCCTAAACCCCGCAGAACACAAGACTTCTCCTTCCTGCAGCTGGAGGAAGATGGGATATAATGCTTCCAAGGAGTAAGAACTGGCACAGTGGCTCACATCTGCAGGACACCAGGCAGGAGCTGCACTGTGTAAGCAACTGTAAAGAGTGAGCTACTGGTGGTTAACTGATTAGTCACCTCGGTGTAGTTGGTTGTACTCTACTCTTCCTGCTTGGAACGAGTCAATGTTATCTTACTAATGCTGATCAACAAGTTCTCATGATCACCTCAAAAGCACATGCAAACTATTTCTTAGGTGAACTCGAGTCAAAGAATATAGTTCTAGGAAGCATTCTCCCAGGCAGCGCGTGACCATTGCTTCTGAAATTCTGCAAGTATCAAAGGTTGCTTTGCTGTTGGTAAAGAACTACTGTGATGGAGAGAACACTGATTTCTTTCTTCATACTTATGTGTTTGGAGGCACAACGCTCAGTCACTTTCCAGTGGAGAGAATCTCCTGACTTGGAGAGAATAGAGAATAACTTTTTCATTCATTCTAGCTAGTAAAGGAATTGCTGTAGAGGGGTGTGGGTGGGGGGGGTGCAGTGGAAATGAGAACATGTACTCCACAACTCAAGGCTCTAAATGGTATCACTGTAATCTCTTCAGATAAAAACTAAGCCTTTGCACTCCAGAGCCTAGTGCATCTTATCCCTGACCGTTGATCAGGCCAGACAACCTAAGTACATGTTAACTGTCTACCATCTTATTGCACAAGAGGACTAAGCAGGTGGTTTGAGACATCCTGTGCATTTTGTATCTTTCTGGTCAGTTGAGCCCTTCAAAACTCAGGGGTTTTGAGCAGTCCAGCTCCCTGTATGCTTAAGAAAGCAGCTAGTGTTCAGCCTTGCCCTGCAGTGGAAGCCAGTTTCTGTCAAAAATGCCCTGGCTTTGTCTCATGCTGCACTGAGTTGAGTTTTCACTCAGGTGTTATGTATGCATAGGGCATTTGGATTTGCGAGTTAAGCTCTGGCTGTAGCTGCTCTGTAGCACAGATCTAGGGTAGAGCTGTTCTCTTCCCATGGACAGAAAACTCTGTCAAGTAAACAGGCTCCTGTCCTCCCTGCTGGCTCTTCTGCTTTGAGGGAAGCAGGATTAAGTGGCTTTTGGAGGATACCAGAGGTGATTAATTAGCAGTGACTTGGATTAGACAAGTAGTTACAGTAGAAGCTCTAGGCATAGGAAATGACTGCCCCAGTGCTGGGAATTGAAACAAATTTGCTGATGGTCTCTTGCCACAGCTTGAATAACACACGCTCTGTATGGTGGTGGGAGTGACTAAAGCCCATCTGAGGAAACACAGTTGGAAAGTACAAGCAAAATGCTGTCGCTGTTCTATTCATGAAGTAGGGGAATTGAAAATCATCTTTCAGATATTAAAAGCATTTTTTTTGTATTGTAAACAAGATGTAGGTATTTGTGCTTTTTTAACATGACACTAACTTCTGTGGCTTTAAAGGATGTTAGGTATGACTCTCGCATGTGTAGTCTCATTTGGTATTGTAAGTGGGCTAAAAAAAACCCCAAATCTGACCTAGAAGCAAATGAGCATACAATACTTCCCAGGCTTTAGAGATAAACCTGTCAACAGGTCTTTCTTTAAATTAAAAATCCGTTTGGCTTGTAACTGAAAATCATCCTTGACTAACTATAGGGATGCTGGTTAGGCTACACTGGGATTAGACTACTGTCTGGTCTCTCTTCTCTATGCAAGACATTTGTGGAATCAATTCAGAATGTGAAGGCAAAAGCTTTGCTGCATTTAATTATCTTCAGGCTTTTCTCACACTTGATCATGTGTTTTCCCTGGACTTTGAGTTCTTTGCTCCAAGCATCATTATCCTTCAGGGCCTGATGTTCCATCTTCCTAGATGTCTTGGCACAAACTGCCTTGTGTGTTGAGTCAGTGAGGAAATTAGAGTACCCTAATTTAAAGCTTTTCAGCGACTTATCTACTGCTGCATGGAGCGTTTGGGGTTAGTGGGTTTTCTGGTCTTTGCCACAAAAAGGTCAGACAAGTGTTCTCTATTAATTTTCTGTCAAGTAAGTCCATGTAACAGACAGTAGCTATTTGTGACAATTGCAGTGATCTGCCTGATTAGGCACTGTTAATGCTAATCAGTGTTAACAAGTTTTACTAGAGGACTTCGTGCTGTAGACATGATCCCCAGTTCTGTTTATTACCTCTACCATGATACCCTACAGGCATCCAATCCTTCCTGGTTTCTAGGAATTTGTCTTAAAATTACTATTAAAATGAGCATGAGAGCACACTTCAACCACTAAAACTGGTACAGCTATGCAGGCATGTGGTCTCTTCGGTTGCTTGCATGTAACTCTATTCTCCTACTGCTGGCTGAAAAAAAAAATGTTTTTCTTATAAGAAATCCTGCTTTCTCAGTTTTTGCTTCCTTGCTCTTGAAGGAAGAGGTTCTGGAGGATGCGAGCAGCCAGAACTGCTTCTGTATTTCCCAGCTAGACTTCCATTGCACACATTAACTTCCAGGTCACCATTTCCAAGTGGAAACTAACTTTCACAGTTTTGACTCGTGCCATATCTCATGCTGAACACACTGTCAGTATCTGAAATACTTGCCCAGCATAGACCCCACTTTCCAGTAAGAGCAGCTGACAGTGAAGATACTGCTTGCTCTGCAGACTTCGACGTGTTTGTTACACCTACATGTAATTTAGCAGCACCCCTCATATTTTAGCAATGCCCCCTCCTATTGGACAGATATAATACTGAGTTTTCTTACTACCACTACTCACATCACTGAACTGTAGGTATTTTTTGGTTATACTTAAGTTGGGGAATTACACACTGGCCTTCCCCAGGCAGATTTTTACTCTTGAATAGAAAGAACTGACAGCTGTTCCTTGTCTGACTTCATTAGGCTTCAGCTTTTTGTGGAGGTGGATGCAGTGTGGATTAACATTTATGGGGACAGGTGACTTGAGATCTCTTAAGAGGCTTAAAGCATTGTATAAGCATGCTTCATTATTGTACCAAGACTCTTTAGGGGCAAACTGCTGAAATGATTTGCAGTATTGCTTAACAAACTACATAAGTAACCATGACTTATAGGTAGCGCGTGCTTCTAACTCATGTCTGCTAAACCTCCTGTTTGTTTCAGGTTCAAATCTGGCTCCACTGACCCAGCACAATGATCTGGATACTTCAAGTCTTGTTCTCACCGCTTCCAACGCCAGCATTGATTAGTCTTATTGCATTTGGAGTTGGCATCTTCCTGTGGGTGATAAGCAGGCCAAAACCTGTTCTGCCTCCTGTTGACTTGAACAAGCAGTCAATAGGGGTTGAGGTAATACCTATTCTGCTTGTGGGCATGGACTATTTTTGAGAAGCTTAATCTGAATACTGATCCATTCTAACTCTGGGTATCAGTGGAAAGTCTCCTATCTGATATACACAGCTTTCTCTCCCAGGTGTACAACTCAACAGTATGGTGGGGAGAAGAGAAATCTTAAGACACTAAAAGCAAGAAACGGCAGCTCTTGCCAACAGGGTTAGGTGGGCTTTTTACCAGATGGCCTTGGCCCTCACTGGCTTTTTTCTGTTACTTAATGCTTTGCATCAGCTTTGAGGCTGGTGCTAGACTATGATGCTAGACTTTGTGTAACTAGACAAGTTGTAGCACTCAGTCAAGGTCTCTCTAATAACCTGTAATTGAATATTAATCTAGGCCATCTAGAAAATTCCTCTGCATATAACTGAGTAGATCAAAATCGGGAAGGAAAATGAGACTTTCCTACCAATGCAATGCTATGGAAATGCTTTAAATGGGGTGCTGGGAGAACGGCTGAGGAATAAATGACATTGCATCTGTTCTGCACTGTTTCATAACTATGTTCTGTTCCTAGGGAGGAGCCAGAAGAGGTGCACTCTTGACAGATAATAACCTGCTTTCTTACTACTTTGAAGATGCTAAAACCTTGTATGAAGTTTTCCAGAGAGGACTGCATGCTTCTGGTAAGCTTTGTATCTGCTACTTAGTACTTGTCTATCACAAGTAAATAAAGCTATTCCAAGCTCTTTTGCCTTGCCTCTTGCCTGCAGTAATAATTCAGGCTAGCAAAAGCTTTCCTGGCCTTCTGTGGAGTGCAGTAACAAGTGACCATATTTTTATTTTTTTTCCCCCATTGATTTAGTAGTAGTCTTAGTTGGCAGACTGGGCAGGAACAAATATCAGAAGCTTAAGATGGTGGAGTTCAGTGGAGACAGTAAGCATCAGAGGGGGTTGGGGGGAAACACTTCTTTATCTTATGATGTAGGTTTTAGTGTAAAATTACTGCCTGCTTAAAACAGGTACGAATTTGTGCCTATGTGACTTCAGGGGTCCCATGCATGGAAACACAGGATAGCTTGCAAGCTATTTCAAGCTCACATGCAGTTAGCTGGATGTCTGACTGAAAATATTTCCTGCTTACAAGTGTTGCATTAAAGTGCTATGCAGCTTCAGTACTGAGCTTTACAGGTGCCTTTCTGAACTCTTCCATTAGGAAATGGCGACTGTTTAGGCTACAGAAAACCCAAACAACCTTATCAGTGGCTGACATATCAACAGGTGAGTATCGTACATGATGGATGATTTTAATTTGGGTTACTGTCTTGTAACACTAAAGTGGGGGAAAACTATCTTACAGGTTTTGGACAGAGCTCAATACCTGGGATCAGGGCTTCTGCAAAAAGGATGCAACCCATCATCAAACCAGTTTATTGGCATTTTTGCTCAGAATAGGCCAGAGGTAAGCAACAAATTGAATATCCTTTCCCAGAATATTCTGATACCTTGGGGAGAGGAGGGTCTGCATTTAAATAGCTTGAGGCCACACGAAGAACAATCACAACTGGCTTTTCCCTTCCCATTTCCATTATTACTGACAGAGCACATACTATGCCAGGCATGTAATACAATGCTCTTAAACCCTCACTACTCTAAGAATCTCATTGATGTGCTCCTTACACAACCCCTACTACTAATGTGTGCATGGGCTAGTGAAGCTGTATGAAATCTGTAGGTAATCCTGTCTTGGCAAGCTGCTAGTTTTTCTTAGCTCTGGTGTTTTCTCTCTTCAGTGGATCATTTCAGAGTATGCCTGCTACACTTACTCAATGGTTGCTGTTCCACTCTATGACACTCTGGGGCCAGAGGCCATTGTATATATTGTTAACAAAGGTAAATATTGACTTCCAGTATTTCATAATGATTTCTCTAAGAAGCTTTGTTTTGAGAAGGCTGAAGTTCAAGGGAATTTGATGCAAAAATCAGGGTAGTTACTGCTCTTATACTTTTATAGACACTTAATTTCTGTAAATGAAGCCCCTCTGCAGGGGACATGGTTCAATGCCTAGAAGAAGCCAGTAGGCTTCCTATGTCTCCGAGTGTCTTGAGTGCAAGTCCACGGAAGGCCTGCTAGATCCTGTGGACCATCCTGCAATCAGCGCTCAACTCTTTGCGATTTGAGGTTTTGCAGTCTTGAACTCCCACACTGCCAAACAATCAGACAATGCAGACAGGCTTGCATGCAAATTAACACTACATGAGTGTCTTTTACATCCTACAACTTTAAGTCAAAAGTGGAGGAGGGAGGAGTAAAGATAAACAGATTTAGGCATATCTGGTTACGGCCTGTTGTTCTACAGAAGCAACAACTAGCGTGCCATCATGGAAGAAACTGGCAAGGAAGCTTGAGTAAATCTTCAAACTTTCTTCCCCCAGTCTTAGAGGAGGAATGGGGGAGGAAAAATATCCACTGCTGTCACAACAGTCTGGGATCCAACCCATAAACAGGATTTGCCAAGTAAAATCTCTTCAGCAGTTATGCTGGTGAACCTTGCAAACAGGTCTTGCCTTGGGACTACACAGCTGTGACTTACTAGGCTAACAGGGAACCAGCATGTTCAGGCAAATCCAATTCCTCTACTGACTTAATGGGAAATGCTTTTGTAATTGCATAAAACTCTTGCACATGCAGGGAAGCTGAGGCATTAATTCAAGAATTTTAGCTCCCTCTTTCAAACAGATCTAAATGCCTTTGCATTTAAGGAAGATGACTAAACTTCAACTATCAGTGAGGACAATTCTGAGCTTTTATGGCAATACCAAAAGTTTAAATGCGTATCTTGACTGTGACGGAGGATATTTGTCTTCAGTTCCTCAGCTTCTGCCCTCACTTTTTATATCTAGAATCTTAAGTTTTCCCAGTCAGTTGGCAGTGGAAGGAGGAACCTTCTTAGCATTGTAAGCCAGCCACTGAAACCATATGAACAAATGCAAATGGCTTTAGAACGAACCAATGCTGTCTTCTAAACGTATGTGCTACTGTGCTGTCACTCACTAGCCTCATGTCTTCTAAATAGACTTCTGAAATGTACCTTCTTTTCTGTAGCTGACATCAGCATAGTGATCTGTGACAAGCCCGAGAAAGCACAGATCTTGCTTGAGAACTGTGAGCAAGAAAAGACCCCAGGTCTGAAGACTATCATTCTCATGGATCTCTTTGATAAAGAGCTCAAGGACAGAGGAGCTAAAGCGGGAGTCGAAATTCTAGCACTGCAGGAGGTTGAGGTAGGTGACTAAAGGCTTCTGCTTGACCTTGCCAGCTAGACATCTAGACCTTCTCTGGTAACAATGACACTTTAATGTAAGCATTATCCAGTTTACACATCTGTGCCTGAGTCACTTTGAAACTTGATATAGCTAGCCAAATGGACTCGCAGAGTTCAAACCTGCAGACACTGTCAGACAAGAGTCAGACACTGACTAAAGTTGTGTCAATGTCTTGTGGACAGTCAGTATGCATTAAATTGAAGACTTCCTTAGCTTAATTCATGGTGCAGTTGAAACAGGATTTATGAGGCTTCTAAGGTGGCAGTTGAGCCTAATTGAAACTGTAAGTGCAAATTACTGGCTGCTTTGGCATCCCAATACTAGGCTTAACTGTCCAGATATAATGCAGAAGTGCAGAGTATAAGAGATGTGGCCTACATCAAATAAAATGAAGTATCTCCACTCAGGACTTCCAAATTCCTTCAGTAGTTCTGATCACTTTCTACACACTCAAATTCATGCTTCCCACGACCACAGGAAGCTTTTCCAAGTTGTGTGCACTAAATTCAGGAAGATCAACATGGGTCTCTGAGACAGAGTATCAAGAGGCAAAGTAAAAACAAGTGTTGCATTTGGAATACAATTACCTATTCATTTACTGTTGCTGCACATCTTTCTATTGCAATTGTTAAGATGTGTTTTCTGTCTAATGCAGGAGCTGGGAAGAAACAACATGAGAGAACCAGTTGTAAGTATCTTTGTGGAACAGTTATAAACTTGCAAAACTAGTCTCTGAAAAGACCTCTTGCCATGCTGCTAGTAGAGAAGGCTGGCAGGGTTGGGTTTTTTTGTATCTTGTCTTGCTGTTTCCAAACAGAATTCCTGGTTCATCCCCCTTTAGGAAGTGTACGTAAATACTGATTAGCAACATAATCCTTAATCTGTTGACTTTATGTGGCTTTTTCCCTCTAGCCTCCTAAGCCCGAAGACCTTTGCATTGTGTGTTTTACCAGTGGAACCACAGGTAAGAGACTATATAGTGATGCCTTCCCATTGAAACAATCTCCCTGTGCTGAAAAAAAAAATTGCTTTCTAGCACAAAAGAGGAAATGCTAGCAACATAGAAGTGAAACAGTAAATTAGAGCAGCGTCAAGCCACTACTGCAGTTTAACTTGGGACATTGTCACTACAAGTCAAATGCCCTAAGACTTCTTAGAGATGGAGGGGAAGAATAGCCAAATTCATGTTGTCTTATCCTATGAAAAATACAGGGTCTTAATGTTAAAAAGATTGGTTGTTTAACTGTCTGTATTCTGATCCACAGGGGCTAGAGGAACATCCTGTTTCAGCATTCTCTGATACTCCTAATTACTCTGCTGTTTCAGTAGATGTTTCCTTTATATAAATATCCATAGCATGCAAGATAAAGCATATTTGCGATCTCTTAAGATAATGCATGCTATGATTGAGCCTAATACCGAGATAGTTCAAACTGAGCCAAACAAGGCATGGGAAACTGTGGGCAGAAGCAGTCAGAGCCACAGCTGACTTTGCTCGATCTCTCCACAGGTAACCCTAAAGGAGCCATGCTGACACATCAAAATGTTGTTGCAAATGCTGGTGCCTTCCTTAGATGCACAGAGGTAAGCTTCTGCTAATGGTGATCTCGAGGCTATGTCACTCAGTCATAAACTAGCTTTAATGTGGGCATTTTCTGCAAACCATTCACTCACAGCAAACCCGTATTTCAATGGGACAATAGTATTGCAAGAAACTTGGTTTAACCTTGAACATGTATACAGAAGTTATTCTAGAATGAGTCAGTCCTAAATGCCAAGAGTACTAAACTCCTCTAGTTCAAGTTTTGCCAAAACGCAAAACTAATCTTGATGTAGCATGGCTGAGTTACAGCTGCAAAAATTTTGAAGAGGTGATGGATGAGCCTGAGTTGTTTCAGTCATTTGAAGTGTCTATTTCAAAGTATTCAAATTGATCCAAACTTTATTCACTTTCTACTTAAGAGTAACTCAAGCAGGCATAGGGAGTGCTAACCTACTTCTATTTCCTTCCCTTCTAGAACACAATTGATTGTACAAGTGCAGATATCACCATGTCCTATCTCCCCTTGGCTCACATGTTTGAGAGAGTTGTACAGGTAAGTAGACTGTATGGATGCTACTAAGCTTCTGTAGAAGATCTTGTACGTATGAACTAGTTCAGACAGTAACACTTGTTAGAAGCCATATCAAAATGGTTAAGACCATCTACCTAAAATAAAACCTCCGAACTGACTAAGTAATGCCTAGTTACTTCTCCAAGACATGGCTACTATCTTCAATAAATGAAGCTTTGTTCTTCAGTCTGGCCTCCCTGAGTCTGTGATTTACGAAGAAATCAGCCAGGGAAATAAACAGCATCAAGACCTTAGTCAAAACACAGTGAAAGCTGATACTTGAAGAGGAAGCAGTTTAAGACCAGTGGATTTACTACTTGGAGGTAAACAGTGGTATGTTCTCCACTGTTTATTCTGCTGGGCTATGTCACCTTCCTGTCTGTTTCCAAAGCTGAAGTTCTAGTCCTCCAATTAATGCACTTCCTCCAGCATGTTGTATAAGTAACGCTTCCTACAGGGAACATCAGCAACTCATGGCAGGATCTAACGCTTCTACATGTAATTGTCTCAGAACAGTCTCTTAACCTCAGTTCCCAACCCAGTATTTAAACCAGAATGTGTCTTTGTCCTATTCCTTGTCAAGCTGTTAAATTTTTCTCTTGCCTTGTATTTAAATTTCTAGGTATCTCAAAAGATATCAAAATAGAACAGCTGTTACAAATGTGGTGAAGCTCATATTAATTGTATTCAACCATAATGTGAAACTTCATTTTTTTTTTTTTTTGTGCTCATCAAAGTTGCAAGCCAGAACTTAATCTATGCATCTGAGCTTCTATAGATCAAATTATAGTAAAAGGCATGACAGCCTTCTGTATTTCCTCAAAACGTATTCACTCAAGAACGTTCCTACCACTGGGCCCTGGAAATCATGCTGCTTTCCATAGACAAATAATTATGGCTAATGAAGCTAGTAATTATCTGTGACTAAACTTAGTCTGGTCAATTTTTAGACTGTGGCCTTCAGTTGTGGAGCAAAAGTAGGCTTCTTCCAAGGAGACATCAAGTTGCTAGCAGATGACATGAAAACCTTGAAGCCAACACTATTTCCAGTTGTACCAAGACTGCTCAATAGAATATATGACAAGGTATGTGAGCAATTTTAGCTAAATTACCTTCATGTTCATATATTTAAGCAAGCATACAAGTTTAAATTCATACGGAATACGGCATAATATCGCTATTAGTTAATTACTCCTTAACAGGAATAATTCTTTAAAATCCTTTCCAAGGAGATGGAAAGAGCCTTGGGCCCTGGAATATAAGAACAGTGTATCCAGTCATGACTGGGTTAAGACTGTTGCCATTCAGCAACAAAGTTTGTTTACTTTTTGGAAAGCAAATGAAGCAAGTGTAAGGTTATCCCTCAAAGCTGCAGCTGAAGTATGCCAGCAGTAACACAAATTAGTATTGCCCCTTGGTTCATCTCCTAGACCATGGCAGTAGTGAAGACAGACCCTAGAACATCAAAGTAAGATACGGTGCCTACTAACAAAGCAAGAACTGGATGTACAGATGTGAGGTAAACCCAGGAGTCACCAATACTTTTCCTTGCAGATACAAAGCGGTGCCAAGAGCCCAGTGAAGCGTTGCCTGTTAAACTTGGCTGTGGTTATGAAGATGGCTGAAATAAAACAGGGCATAATTCGAAATGACAGCATTTGGGACAAGCTAATCTTCAAAAAAGTTCAGGTAAGTTATTTTAAGTGTGAGTAAGCTGAGCGTTGTAGTATCAGAGGATCTGATGGCTTCTGTTTCACTTGTAGGAAAACATGGGTGGAAGAGTGCGTGTAATGGTAACAGGTGCAGCCCCTATATCTCCCTCTGTCCTGACATTTCTTAGAGCAGCACTGGGCTGTCAGGTAAGCTGAGGGTTGTTTGTTTTTTTTTTCTTAAAATAAGACCTGTTTGGTTATGCCCAAATAAGTGACCAATGATATAGCTGTCGTCCAGCCCAACTTGTTCCTGGGGAGATTGCTGTCAGTCTTCACTATTTACAGGCAGCTTGATCTGAGATAACTGTAACAGGAACAAAATTCTGCAGGGCTGGCTTCAAACTACACTACCAAAAAACTATCCTGTAGGGTCTGGGGAGAGGAATAGAGCAGCAGAAATAGGAACGTGTGACACTCAAAGTCAGGTAGTTGCTTACCCTGACAGTCAATGAGCTTCCGATGTAGTACATTTAAGAACAGAGTTCAGAGGATGAGGAGACAAAAGCAAGGTTTGGATAGGTGAACTTGAGGAACATCTGGTTACACCAATAACACCAAGAAGTCTTGAAGGCTAGGATTGTCTTGGCTTCTTTCCGAAGAAGAAATATTGAGCATGGGCATAGTTGAAACTGAGCTCTTTCACACCAAAGCCTTGATGTTCAAAGAATATTCACCCTTTCTCACACAGATCTTTGAAGGTTATGGCCAGACTGAATGCTCAGCTGGATGCACTTTTTCAATGCCTGGAGACTGGACAACAGGTACAGTAGTTGAGACTTGGAAATTCTCCCACAGCTGTCAGCAGAAAGTTGCACTTAAGCTTAGGTGCTCTACTGCTTTTAGTTCAATGAAAGTTAAAGCCTGGGTACTTAATCTCAAAGTGATTCTTAGGAGCATCGGTCACCTGTATGCTTAATAGGTACCAAAATTCTTGACTCAAGTAGGTGAGGATCTCTTGTGTAAAGTGACATAGGTCAGCTTAGACCCTGTCTCAGTGTATGGGAAAGGACTGTCTGTACAGAACTGAGCAAACTGGACAAGGACTTCCAAATGGCTTTAAGAAACTAGCTTTAGCTCCCAAATAACTTGTTTTACTGAAAGAATTATGACTAAAATATCAGACCTGATACTTGGCTATTTTCCTGAAGGACTACCTGACCTTGAATATTCAGCTTTCATCTTAGCAAGGATGTTTTTAATATTGGGTATTCTAAATTCAAGCTCAAGTCACCATCTTTGAGAACAAAATAAGGGCAGAGTATAATGAGGATGAAATGCAAATTAATGCCAAGGTCTATGAAGGAATTCTGTGGAGGTGAATGTGGTACATAGTTGGTGTGGTTGATCACACAAACAAATGGCTCTAAGCATTGAGACTTAGCTGCTACTTATCCTGCATTAACTGTCTGAAAATAGCATTACAATAATTTTCTTGAACATGTCAGACTCCTTTATATAGTACTGGTTCTTGCTAAAGCAGTGAATGAAGAGCCATTAAGCATCTACTATCACTGAAGTCTTTCATATGTAGGGGGCACCTGAGTTTTCATCTTACTTCAAGAGCTAGTCTTTCTAGCTTTAGATCAAATAGGGACAACTGCTACCAGAATTCCCAAAACATAACTGTCGCTGGTTTTTTTTTTTTTTTCCTCTTAGGCCATGTTGGTGCCCCTCTGGCTTGTAATATCATAAAACTCGATGATGTGGAAGAAATGAACTACTACTCTTCTAACAATGAAGGCGAGGTAGGTACCACCTCCCGTGTGTGTCAGGAAATACTGAAACATAAGACTTGGTGATTAACCGTTTTCTGTGCTTGCTATAGGTCTGCATTAAAGGACCAAATGTGTTCAAGGGTTATCTGAAAGATCCTGAGAAGACAGCAGAAGCAATTGATAAGGATGGCTGGCTCCACACTGGAGACATAGGGAAATGGTTGCCGGTGAGTAATTGCTTAATACAAACCATCCTTTGGATGTGAATTTCTGGCTAGTTTACAGTAATCTGAAAAGCTGGAGAAGTGAATTCTAGGATAAAAGCCTCACATGGTATTTTGTTATCATTCACCAAGTAACTCCAGGCAAAGCTCCAAAGACCGATTAGGTTACAAGATCTCAAATAACACCTGCTAGGCCATTCTATTCTATTCTACTTCTTATAGAAGCAAGACAGACTTGAAACTAATGGCCTCCACCTTTAACTTCTAGAATGGAACACTGAAGATCATTGATAGGAAGAAGAATATATTTAAACTTGCACAAGGAGAATACATTGCTCCAGAGAAGATAGAAAATGTCTATATCAGAAGTGCTCCTGTAGCCCAGGTCTTTGTACATGGGGAAAGCCTGAGGGTAAGTGATGTCAGGAGTGAGCATCCTGCAAGATTCCTCCTACAATGAGTTCTGGAAGACCAGGGCATAAATGTGTGTATTTACAAGAGTTTTTGAACAAGACCTGCTCCAAACAGTGCCATATTTATAGGAATATCCTTTCAGACCTGTAGCCTCCCTGATTGACAGCAAAGAAAAGGAGATCTTGGCATCAAATTGCAAGCTGGGTAAAGGCTAATTACATACTTCTATGGGATTAGTATGCCAGGTCGTCTCTGTACAGTTTAGAATTATAGAATAGTTTGGGTTGGAAGGGACCTTTAAAGGTCATCTAGTCCAGGCTGTGCAATGAGCAGGGACATCTTCAAATAGATCAGGCTGCTCAGATCCCCGTCCAACCTGACCTGGAATGTTTCCAGGGATGGGGCATCTACCATCTCTCTGGGCAGCCTGTTCCAGTGTTTCACCACACTCATTGGTTTTTTAAAAAAAACAATAATTCTTCCTTATATGTAGTCTAAATCTACCCTCTTTTAGTTTAAAGCCATTACCCCTTGTCCTATTGCAACAGGCCCAACTAAAAAGTTTCTCCCCATCTTTCTTATAAGCCCCCTTTAAGTACTGAAAGGCTGCAATAAGGTCTCCCTCAAGCCTTCTCTCCTCCACGCTGAACAACCCCAACTCTCTCAGCCTTTCTTCATAGGAGAGGTGTCACCTATGCTAGCAGAGGCCAGTCTTCAATCTGTAAACCAGCCCAAAGCAGTTGCTGGATCATTCAGCACATATAATAAACTGCATTAGTGCTTCAATTACTGCTGTCAGAACTCAAATCTAAGTGACTTGAAAGTCTTTGTAACTACTTTTCAAAATCTGGAAATGGATGGGGGGATGTAGATGTGGCTTGTTATAGAAACACTGTCCACAATCAAGTTCATATAAACAATCAAAGTAATTTCAGATGCCTTATCTTGGTCTCAGCATGACTTCTTCCACTTGCTCTCAGTCTTTTCTAATAGGTATAGTGGTTCCTGATGCTGAGACTCTTCCAGAATTTGCAGCAAAACTGGGAATAAAAGGTTCCTATGAAGATGTCTGTAAGAATCCAGTGAGTGGCTTTATGTTTTTAGTAGCTTATAGATAGAATTTAATTCTGAAGTTCAATCTTGTATTGCTTTGACTTCATTCTACCTACCTTTTTTTGTAAATTAAACTGGCTTAATGCTGTGCGAGTCATGCAAGCAGCCTTACAGTAAAAACCGGAACTAAGTATAGGTGTCCCTTGATGCTTCAAGGACTTCCAATGAGAAGACAGACATCACCCTGTAGTGGCCTTAATGAAGGAAATCTTGAATGTTGAAATATGTACATGTATTCTTTCCAACCTCGTTTTTTGCTGACTGGGCAATGGGGTATGGTCTTGAGTTGCAATTAGAAAATGGGATTTTCCCATTTTCCCACCCTGTTCCTGCTCTGTTTCTTCTAGGCAGTGAAGAAAGCTATTTTAGAAGATATGATCAGACTGGGGAAAGAGGCTGGCCTTAAATCCTTTGAACAAGTAAGTGCTTCTAAATCCTGCTTGTCACAAGCCCCTGTATTGCTAATGCAATGGCTGGGAAGTCTTCATTCCTGTTCTTGACTGAGTCAGGATGGGGCCCAAGACAGCTGCCCCAGACAAGTGACTGAAGTAGTTTCACAATGAAGTGAAACATTGACTGGCTGCCTGTCTCTTGACCAAGAGACAGGTGGCTGTACAGGGCAACAGTCACAATTGCCACGAGATGGAGTGGAGGTTCACCAAAGGCTGCAGGAGCTGCCTATCTGCTCGCTGTGTCAGGCAAAAGGAGTTTGACTTCCATCAAAAAAACAGTTTAGTTACTGGACCTCCTGAGACTAAGTGCGTTCTTGCACTGAGCTCAAGGAAGCTGTGAAGAACCATTGCTTGTCCTCTAAGTAATTATTTAAGTGTCATATGCTAAATTACTTTCTTTTAATAGGTTAAAGACTTGTACATCCACACAGAGATGTTCTCTGTAGAAAACGGACTCTTGACACCAACACTGAAGGCAAAACGACCAGAGCTTGTTAAAGTCTTCCAGGACCAGATTGAGGCCCTCTATTCAAGCACGCAGGAGTAAGTGGCCAGTTTAAATTAAACTGCATGGAGTATCCAAACAAATCGGTGACACTACATGATCTATGGAGAACACGTGCATGAGTGGAGGGAAGCAAGGAGAACTTAAATATATTGTTTCTGGTGTCCTGGGAAAAATGACTTTCAGATGAAGATGGCTATAGTGTAACTGACAACTGGCAGTATTTACATCTTGCAGGACTAAGCATCAGCTGTCTAGGTGAAGCCGGAACTTTCATCTTCCTTGGATTGTGACTGAAGTGCAAAAACACTCAAGAACCTCAGCCTTTAAGAGGCAGCAGAATGCACTTCTCGCTGCCAAAAGCAAATCTCGTTTTCCTCCTCTAACTATGAACTCCATTATGACCTTCTGTGAATTGCAATCAGACTGAACTCTTTCATGCAGTTACATGTTTTTTGGGGGGGAGATAGTGCAAAAACCAAGAGCAGGAAAATAACACTTCAGTTTCCGCTCAGATGATATAACCTGTCTCAACTCAAGCTGTCACAATATGAATTGGTGCTTAACATCTGTTCAGCAAATACAAAGTAAATGTCCTATTTCTTGTGCTGGACCACACACTAGAGGTTGTTTTTAATGAAAATGAGTAGTCTGACATTAAATGGTTTATAAAGTACATGTGTCTAAAGCAAACATAGCTTATTATGGGAGGTACTAGATCAGTTTTTGCACACGTTCTCAAATGCAATGGCAGTTCTAAAGCCTCTAGACTTATGAATTTGAGCCTTGATAAGTGGAAAACTTTAGCTGTCATTCTTAAGGATATAGGATGCAATAAACTGTAACTGCACAATCAAACCAAAGCCTGTGCGAGTGACTTGTTTCTCTGCTGCAACCAGACTGTTAGCTGCAAGGTTTACTGCTGCCTGGTTATGTATAGCTGCAGATATAACACAACTGCTGCAGAATGCTAACTCCTCTCCTGTGCTGTCATGGCATAGCCCCAGCTCAAGCCATGAGGCTAGAGCAGATGTTGCTCCTTTACTCAACTTTCCTTTTCTTGTAGTAGGGTAATATGTGTTGAAACTTCAGGACAAATTCCTTCTTCCAGCTTAGGACATCACATGAAACAAGGCATCAGATATAATTGTCTAATAGTAAAGCTGTTCCTTAAAAAAAATTATTTGGCAAGATGAGTACTATCTCTACTTTTAGAAACAGGTCTTCAATTAGCATATACTACCTCTGCTGACAGTTCCTCCTGGTCCCTGTAACTGTCTGCTGTATTAGTCCAAAAGGCAATGCAGTGCTAACAAGGATGTAACATGTAGTTTTTCTACGCCAGTTCTCCTTGTCTGTGCCAGATTCTACAGTTGGTGGCTGTTCCTCTCTGTATTTAATGCTCTTGGTCAGATATCCCACAATGAAAGCAACCAGGAGATTTACTGATCAGGAAAGACTCAACTCTTGGCTGTGAGGCATCTCTAACTTTGACTAGTAAAAACAACTGACCCAATTCATTTTCAGGTGACTTTTCTGTCATTTATTGTGCTTATTGTAACCTGAGTCTATAAAGGCTTCTACAATTCTGAAAATGCATCTAACTATGCTGCTTATCTTTCCCATTTTTCCTTAAAGTAATGTGACTTAAAAGTTATTAATGGCTTAATCTTTTACCCCAGGTGAGACTCGGAAGAAAGAGGGGAATGAGAGGGAAGAATAAATGTATACTTACTTAAACTGTCTGTGGGTTCTGATGAGCAATTCAGTCGGGGACAGTAAGTCTAGTGCCACTAAGATCTGTATAAACTTGAGGCTGAATGCTGTGATGCCACCTGCTGCATTGTCCAGAAAGTACTTTGTTCATTCTCTCAACATGTAAAACTTCCCTACAGAGATCAGTTTGGATATTGAAGCCCAGCACTCTGGTGGGCCCTTCAACTAGCAGCGTTCGGATAGCAATTGCAGTGCTTCATTAACAGATTTCTTCACTGTGGAGTGAGTATAGAATGCCTACTTTTCCATGGCACGTCTCAGAAAGTAGTAACTTTGTACAGGTCACTTTCTAATACAGTAGAGATGCTTTCTCTTTTGGAAGAGGAAATACCTCAGTCTCTGAACTTGGATTAATCTTAATTGCAATTAAGCCCCTTCACACAGTGGCAAACTACAGTGCTTTAGATTTTTCATGCCTGTGGTACCTGCTAGTAGCTGTTATAAAGACTAAATTGGATGCGTAATGGCGCCGTCTGACCAATAAATCATACATATCAACTCAAATGTAAATTGGTGTGAAACTGGCCTCTTGGGTGCTGCTTCTGCCATGTGTACTGCTTCCACAACATAGATCTAAAGTGAAAACAGGAGTACTTTAGGCATGCTTGCATTGAAATGATGCCAAAATTATTTCAAGGTATTGAGAACTAGAGAGCTACCTACAGCAGGCTTGAAGCACTCTAATATCCAGTGAACAAAGATCTGAGGTAAGGAGGGCTATAGGTGCAATGAAGTTCAGATCACTGCAACATTTTTTCCCAGAATACAGGGAATGGAGCTAAAAATAACAGCCAGTCTTCTCTACTTGCTTTAAAAATCTTTCATCTAGTAGCTATCCATTATGAAATGATCCATTCGGGTTGCAGCACAGTTGTGCATACATGCTGAATAATAAGCGCTAACATGATTAATGGCAGATATTTAATATGAATATTAGTAATATGCTTTCCTTCTACTTAGCAAACTGGAAACAGCCCTCACATGTACTATACCAGGATTGCCTGATTTAGGCTCTCCAAATCATGTATACCAAAATATAATTTGTTAAATGTATTTTCTTTCCATCTCTATGTAACAACCCCTGTGCCTGCGACTTAATTACAGGTTGGTCTCTTTGGGTCAGAGGAAGTGTTCAGAGGGAAATATTAACTCTAAATTCATAATTGGCTTTAATGAGATCCTTATTTCCATCAACACTCTCAAGACAGATCTAGACTCAATTCACTAATGCTATAGCTAGGAAACTCAACTGTGAAAACTAGCTAACCTGCAAACACCTGGCTTCCTAGCATGGGAAATTCTCTTTTCTCCTCCTGGTCGTTACTTTGCATTTGAAAAGTTAACTAAAATGCTTAAGATGCTTAAACTCTAGCTTAAAATACAAGCAGAGTTGAGCTTGTATTTGCTCAGCTCATAAGAGATCTGGATTAAAATCAGAAACCTCTTGGTTAAGACTACTGAGGAGGAGAGAACTCTTTCGTTATTGATTTCTTTTACTATTGGTAATCACCTCAAAGTTACTAGGCACAAGAATACCAAAGCTAGTCTTTCACACAGCATGTTGGTAATCCATCCCCTTCCTCATCAAGAACTGAGATGCCTGGTACAGTCAGTGGCTTCACTCTCCAAAGGAGAATCTCTTTGTATTGGAGGCCAAAGCGAGGGCAGATGAGTAGAAAGCAAAATTTTCATTGATTTGGTAGTTGAACAGGCTGCCTGAGACATCCATTTAGCACGGCCAGCATTGTTTGCTTTCACGACAAATTCTGTCTTGGTGCAAAAACTGCCTGAACAAAGTAGGTGGCTATTTCTGAATTAGTTTCCTTTAAATAGGAGGGCAGGGCTCCACTTCAGTATGCAGTTACCCTTACTTTCCATCACACTAGAGCCTGAGCTAGCCTAGCGTGGTATTGCAAGTCTACACTTGCTGTTAGATGATGGAAAGAAAGCAAAGTTCAAAATTTTAAATATAAATAGCAATTCTTCCCTCAGGGAAAACCAAGAGATAGTTTAATAGAGCTAACTGCTGTGTGAAAAAGACACTTGCTTTTTGCTTCCCCCAGACATGGCTTCTCTAAGGATTTGAACCTAAAAAAAAATCAGCTGAATTCCCTGATGAATCACTACAAAACAGAGAACAGTGTCAAATCTATACCTGCTCCTTTACTTAACAAACAAAGGTCTTCCTCGAGCAAAATGCAAGGAGTGGGGAATGAAGAAGGAAAAAAAAGGTAGAATGGGATGGTAGAAAGGAAGGAAAAGAAAATCTACCAGTATTAAGAATCAGCGTTCCTTAGAGGCGGTTTTAAACTTCATGCTCTTATAGTTTTCAGCAATGGAACGACAGCTTGCATTTTCCTTCGCAGCAGAATCCCTAAATGCCTTTATGACGTATGTTTTGTTTTAGCTGATTCTTTGTAGGCAAGCACTGCTGAGTGAAGGTGTTGTAATGGTAAACAGAAACACCAGTTACCTGTGCTACAAAAGGAAAAAGGTGGGACTGAAGTTAAGGCTACAAGGGAACAAGATGAAAGCTTAAAAAGAAAAGCAAGTGAAGTCTATTGCAGTTTGTATGTGCACTTCTGAAGCAGAGCTCCTGGGCATGTTCACAGTGTAGTGATCTTGGTATGCAAAATTCTGCTCAGATGAAAGCTGAAATGCAGCTGAAGATGCTCTTCAACTACTAAAAGATATCCAGTCCCCTATAAACAGACCACAGTTTACATAAATTCCTCTCCTAATAACTAACCGTCAACTGTGGTCATTAGTGCTGTTAATCTGTTCCTATTACACTGTTAATTGCTGCCTGCTAATATAGATAGCAGCTATTTAATCATTTAAAAGTCAAGAACAAGAGGTCCTCAGCTGACAGCTTCATCAGCTGGAAGACAAGCTTATTTTTTCGCAATCTTTGTTTAGTTCTAGACTCTACAGACACTGAACAGAAACTACTGCACTCCACGCAGTTTGAAGGTTTTCATATTAATTTCCAAAATAGCTACATTCTGCTGAGTTATGGTCTTTTGCCTCTAATGAAGCCTGCTTCTAGAAAATAAGTACTTTGATTTCAAGAGGGGCAAAGCACCTGCTTGCAGACTACTGAAATTGAACACTAATTCCCCATTGCCACAGCTCATAAACAGCCTAGGATTATGGCTCCCCATGAGCACTAAAGCAGAGCAGACTTGAAGTAACAAAAAACCCTGGCTTTCTGGAGAGTCTGAGGTAGGAGCATACAGGAATAATGCAGGCTTGATGTATGTAGTTACTTCTAAAAGCACTTAACATAGTTTAAGAAATGCTCATCTACTTGAGATTACTCATGAAGGTGGAGGTAAACCAGATTTTAGTTTAAAGCAGTAACTTGCAAAAGCTCTCAAAATGTGACATGCAACTGGACTATGAGAGAACAAAACCACCTGCTGCATTTAGAACACATTTAGAAAGCCTTCAGCTGGTACAGGTTATTCTATTTTAAGTTCTTCCTTCTAATAACCCAACCAGATGCTAAATAAACATGGTTTAGGCAAGGTGTTAATCACTTACTTAGTAGCAACTAGGCTCACGAAAATTTTCATGCTTGGCACTACTGCTTCCTTTCACTCTAAGATGGATCAAGAACTCTAGTCTCTTGGGTACATGCTCGAATTTCACAGGGAACAGACAGAGCTGGCTATATTTTTTGCCATTAAAAGCACGGAATATTCTTAGAGCAAGAGCTGAAGTCTTTCTAACCTTGAGAAGCAACTTTTTAACAGTGGCATCTTTACTCCCCAGTCAATTCACATTCCCATGCCTATAAACAAGTTCTGGTAGGTCTAAGAACAATTAAATCCACAAGTGAATATGAATGTATCATTTATTTGAGGTGGACAATTCACATCATTAGAAGTCACAGGTAACAAATCTTATCTTGAATTTGAATCAGATGTTTATTTTATAGTTTTCAGGGGCAGCTTCAGAGAAAGTAAAATACAAAAGATAAGCAGCACGCATCACGCCCAGATGCGGTTGAGGATAAAACCTAAAATATGAATCCTCAGAATGCAATTTCAACAGGAAAAAGAAAAAACACCTGATGGGATGAAAAAGATGCATCTTGAAGGCAATCCACGGAATGGCTTCTTCAATCATTCATTGTTAAAAAAGTATGCACATGATGGCACAGACATATCCAACCCTTTCAGCTGCGAGGAAGAGAAAACCTTGTCCTAACATATTCATTGCATAAGTCTAAAGTAATATACAGAAAATTTCAAGTAAAGGATTGTGGTCTGAAGTAAAAATTCCATTTCTGATTTAAAAAATTAGAAGGCTATCTGTTTTTCTTCTCTCCATCCACTGGTTGATCCGTTTCAGAGTCATATTGGCATTTTTCCACACATTTCCTAGGGAACCAGCCTCGTTCTCTTATTCCACCTTAAGACATGAAAAGTTGCATTAACTTGGAACAAAACATTGACCCACTATAAAAGAAAAACACAGGACTGGAGGAGACATCAAGACGTTACCTAGTTTATCTTCTTCTCCAAGGCAGGTCATCTAAGTCATTCCTACCATCATTGCCTAGGGACGCATAAAGTCTCCCCCATTGCCTAAAATGTTTTCAGAGATCTCCAAAGTTTGCCAGTACTCTGCCTTCTTACTACTAGGACATATTTCCTAATACTCTATCTGAATCTTTCCGTCTATAAGTCAAGTTCACAACTCCTCTTTCTACACACCAGGGCCATAGGAAGGAGCTAACAAGCTTCTCTACAACAGACTTTCATGCAGCTGATAACAATTTGAACACACATTGGCTTTCTCCCATCTCCTTGCCCTCTCCACATAAGCCACCCCAATTCTTTCAGCTTTCCCTTGCAAGTCACATTCTCTAGTACTCCTATTATTCTCATTCTTTTCCTCTCAACCCTTTACAGCTGATCTCCCTCTTTCTTCAGATGCAGTAACTGCTTTCACTTGTGGCAGTAATTCAGCTGAGTCTCTGCCAATGTTGAGTAGGATGGAAGGATTACTTCATGCATCTGGGAAGCTATATGCTTTTTTCTTTTTTGCAAGTGTTGACTCATCTTAAGATTATGACTGACTATTATTTTCCTCAGGAGAACTGCTACTTAATCACTTATTTTTCCATCTTGTTTTAGTGCTTGTTATTCCTGCCTATTTATAGCATTTTGCTATACATTCCTAACAAATCTCATCCTATTTTTGAAGCCTAGTTCTCCAAAATGCCAACGTTACTTTGAATTCTAATCCAGCCTCTCGGTATACACCAAGTTCCCCACTCAGACCACATTTCACCTGATTTAAAAAGAATATTTGATATAGCACAGGTAACTCCAGCTAACCTTCACAATAAACACCGCAATGCAAACTATTAACATGCTCATTCAATGACTCCTTTAGGTTTGATGTTTGAAAGAGTTCATCGGAGTGAGCTGCCAAAGCACTTGTAGTCCACAAAGGTCTCAGACCTCCCATGAAAGGCATGGACACTTTCAATCTAGGAATTTCAATCTAGTAAACCGATCTGTTTGCTGCCTCTCTTTTGCCAACAAAGAATGTATGTGAAATGAATTCACAATTGTTTGGAAGAGACAACAGAATCCAACGCACCCTCGATGGAAAGTCTGGCAGGTAAAATTTTAGCTCAGTCCTAAGCAGGAGGGCTAACGTAAAAAATGTAAAAATTTCAACACAGGTGGCTATGATGTCTCTCTGCAGACCAGCAGGAGTCTTTAACATCTTTGATAGCTGTTGTTAGTTACATAAACGCATGACAAAGTTTTTGAAATCAATCCCAAACCAAAAATATAATGTCTTCTTGTTTTTGAGATGTACCAAGAGTAATCCCAGATTTTATATGTATTTGGGGTGTTTAGGTAGGAAATCTGAATGTATTTAAGAAAAATAAAAAAAAAAGAAATCACCATTAACCTCTTTAGAGTCTAGATGTCTTAACTTTTTCTTAGAATATGAAAAATTGTCCCCCTTCCCATTCAACCTTCAATAAACTACTAGATGAATGTTCTTTCAGTCTGACAGATTCACATAATGTTTATCAAAACTGGTAAATCTACCAGATGTGAAGAATAAAGACTGTGGATGTGGTTTTAGAGGGGAGAGGAGCTAATGCCAATAAGGTCAGTCATTACATTTTGAAAACTGAACATGTAATATTGTCCACATTTCTAGACAGCTATAAAATTGATTGGTAATTTTCAACAGAAAAAGTGAAAAATAACTGCTTCATACCATCAGCAGCTGAGTCGAGAATCTTCTCACCATACATCCAGTGTCTGGGGAAGAAAGCGTAACAGGTAATTAGATGCCAGAACTCATCTCAGTATTTCTTTTAACTAAACATAAAGGTGTGGAGGCACTAACTTTAAGCCTCTTGTGGCTAAAATCAGATCCCCTTTACTCAGTGCAATTCTAGGTTCTTCAGTGCATGGTGTTGTGAAGAATGTTTTAACACCTTTAGTCACAGGGCAGCAGACACCGCTGTAATCTTCTACTGCTCGATACCGCACCTACAAGTTTGAACAGAACACCGCAAGGTATTATTGTATGGAGCTATGGCTTTGCTGACAGTTTCATGCCAAAACTAAAAATCAATTCAAGCATACAGTTAGATTTGAGCATAATGACAATGATTGTCAAAGGGGCTCTAAATTCTAAATTAACCACTTAACAATGAAGCACAGACATTTTTATTATCGTGTTTCTTACCATCTGGAAACTAAGGAGCAAACGCAAAGAAAGCTAAATGCTAAGTTTAACTAAGCAGAGGTTGCAGCACACTGTTTGTGTAGAAACACAAGGTATTTAATTGCTAGATTTAAAAGTCAAGAAAAGAAACAGTCTCAGCAATTACTTACACTAATTTATACTGATATTTCAAAGTAATTACAGATCAAACTTCACAAATACTTACACTTCTTACTCGCTTGTCTGCCTTCTGTTTCAGTTGCTCTATCTATAAATGATTATAAATAGAAATTTAGGCAGTGTTTAGTTTAAGAGGACTTGTGTATTCAACACAAAATGAAGTCAGGTATTGAAACCATTCAACAGACACATGAAATATAATTAGCATTCAAAAGCACTCACAAAAGCTTAACTTTTTAGCGTATCAAAAAAGGGGAAACATTTGACAGGACTCCTGTTTCTTAACTATATGTATTACTAGTCAGACTATTTTAGTTATTTAAAAAGTTGGCAAATTACTGCAAAGGAAAGCAGGCAATTGGGTAGTGGGGAGGTAACTTGAGATATCACTGAAGTGGGGAGGATAACTTGAGATATCACTGAAGATCAGTTACCGTCAAACTGTACTGGTGACAGCCATTTCTTACTGGCCAATCCAGGCCGTCTCCCTCAGGAATCCCAGACCATGTAAACACTTGCTTGAAGTTTTTCCATTTACTTCCCGTGTCATAAGGAAAAATAAAGGTCTCACCCGTTTGGTAGTACTGGATTCTGTCTTTGGCCTGGAAAATAATTAAGAAATACAGTACATAAAAACATACCCTACAAACTGCAACTGAACAGCAAATATTAAGAAGGCCAGGTCATATGCCCTGTATGGGTCCATGAGACCTGAAGACAAACGTTTTGAGACAGGAGCGGTAAGTTTCTGCTATATTAACCTAGGCTTTTAAAACCACTTACAACAATCATGCATTTAGAAGTGCATCTGGTCTGGGTGTGCCCCGGCCCCTTTAACAACAGAGACAACTGACTGCCCTGACTGTATTTTATGGCTTTTTTCAAAGACTGATGCCTGACCATTTCTCAGTTACATACAAAGACTTCCACAGCTCAGGATTCTTTGATTAGCGATCACGAGCATAATTCAACATTGGTAGCATCTATTCCACCTCTAAGAAGTGCATATATACAGGCACACTCTCAATATCCCACGTTTCTGCAGTCATGAACTTTTCATTCTTTCGGTAACAATGACATCTAGTGGAACAGCCACAGAAGAGTTTGTGCTCTGTTGCAATAATGTTGCTTTTATTAACCGTATTACAGTCTGTCCTCAGTTTTCAGAACAAACGTATTAGCAGTCTGTGTTGTACGGTAAAAATTTTAACAGATTATTCCAAATTCTACTATTAAGTTATAACAGGTTTTTCTTTCATTTATGTTCCATTGTCCTATTATTCAAAGGCCCAAAAGGACTACGATCCAGCTAAGCTAGATTCTATGCAAAGAGATGGCATTACAATTCTTAGGTACTTAACACACAGTGAAGATCCTTGTACTAATTTTCACCCAGAATAAAAGAAAGACAATAGGATAATAATGAAGCGTTTGTGGACTTTTACAAAATAACCTGGTAGCACTGAACTAGTTTCTAAACATTCAGTCAGTTTTGCTTCCTCTAAACTTAGCTTCTGCTGCTTGGCTATACTTCTTCTGAAAAATCTTGTGAAAACCTATATAGAGATATGGAAATCAAGAAGAAATCTGATGGAGAGAAGACTAGGTATCTCATTATTTTCTAACAGTTCTTCAAAATCAAGGAAAATCCTCCCAATTTTAATGAGAGAAGTAGGAAATTAGGAAAATCATGAGCCAAAACATGCCACCTAGAATGGGCAGGGGAAGTGGACAATTAAAGACATAGGTGGGCACAATGAGAAGCAAAGACAATTGAAGTTTCAGATGAAAACACCCATATATTCCAAGCAGATAAGCAAAGTCTCTTAAAAGCAAATATTTTTCTATGTTCAAACCAATTGCCCCAAGCAAAAAAGAAAAGAAAAATCTATGCAGTTAAATGATTTCTCATCTATTACAGTCAATTTCAGAGACAGTAATGGAAAAGCTGGCTGTAGGTGTAAAGTTAGCGGTGAACTGAAATGACACCGTTGGTTTAAATCCAGAGAAGTGAAACAAGAGTGGATACATAAGGAGAATAAGCTTTGTAACAATACAGTACCTGAACACTGTAATAAAAGCTTACCTTTTCTTCAATCCAGGACTCGATTGAAGTTTTATTTGTCAAAATGACTTTCATCTAAAATAAAAGCGTTAGGTTAAATTAGCATTGATTTTCTCAGAAATACATCAATTAAGCAAAGAAAACTTCATTTAACAAAATAAGTTCACTTCAAAAAACAAAGCAACTTTTACAGGCTTAACTGAAACACACAAAACATTCAAAATTAAAGATTCAGCACAAATACATGCTAATGCTATTCTCTAAAATTATACACTTAGACAGTACCACATAGTATTTCAGTTTATGCTTAAAATGTGTATTTTTGTTTCCTTCCAAAGATCTCAAACATTTGAAGTAATATATCTAGCATGTTTATATCTATTTTCAGGGACAGGGGCATGTACTCCTGAAATACCAAGTATTATGCCTTTTCCAGATAGTTTATACAGCCCATCTCATGTTTTCTTAGTTCATTACATTTTCAGTTCCAAGTTCTCCCGTGAGGAAAAATAATAAAATAACTGTGATAACAACAGAGGAATTGGGAGAAAGCAACATAAAACCTGCTACACAGCAACATAAGCTCTAAACAACTGCTTTTATTCCGAATTCTGTTTCTGCTCCACAACGAGGCAAAACTTTAACCTCTTTGTAACAGAAGCCGTAAACTTACCTGGATAATGAACAGCATACCAACAGCAATAGTTGTTCCTAATGCCAGTCCTAAGGCAAATAAAGATGCAGCAAATGCAGACAGTCCAAAGGGAATAATGGGTCGAGGGTCCCTCTTGGCTGCACTCATGTCAATCTTTACAGAACTCCACCCAAAAGATATCTGCAAAGGGAAAAAGTCATCATTGAGCTCTAGAACATTCTGACCGATGAAACAAAACAAATTATCAATAAAAAATCTGGCTCTGAAGGTAGGTGCCCAACTTCTGACAGGTTTATAATGCAAGTGGAATAATTACCAAAAAAAATATTCAAATTACTTTTCCTCTTCAGAAATACATTCTTTCCTAGATGTAGGCCTTCTCTAGATGGAAAGCTAAACCAAAATCACCACCTTGCAATCTCCACATCAAGCTAAGCCTAAAATCTGCAAAAAAAATAAATCTGGATTCTGGCATATTTAACAAAAACACATTCATCAGTTTCAGATAGAAAATGTTTGCATAGCGCGGTATCCATTTTCGATGGAAACGCTACAGGTTTTCCTCTGAAAGCTTTAGCAGTTCTCAACATTACTGCTCTGCAAATACAACGCACAGCCTTCATATGTTACACTCAGCTGATGTTTTCAAGCTCTTCATTGCAACCAAAAAGGCTGAAATCAAAGCTCATAACCTTAGCCATAGATCTGAGATAAGGGATGTATTCCAGCACAAGCTTTGCTCACTGTTGCTCCAGTTAGATTTTACCATTTAAAAACAAATCCAACATAATTTGGTTTTGGCTACAAAAAAAACGTACTGTTTTTCCCCTTGAAGAAAGGGATACAATTCTAGAAAAGTGGCAAGCAAAAGAAAATAAATAGCATCTAACTTGCATGTTGGAAATAAATAGCAGCTAGTTTCTGTGCCAGCCAAAACACAGCCTGTCTCTCTATATAAAGTACTACTCAGAAACTGTCTTCGGTGAATGCAAAGCTCTAGGAAACTCCCACTGATTATGACAAGCAACAGGGGAGAAAAAAAAGAGAAAAGAAAATAAAAACAGCTTTCTCTGAATCCTCCTGCAATCAATGAACATACTTTTCACAGGCGGAGAGCAGAACTGAGAGTACATGTTGAAAGAATAACAAGGAATTCCACATGCTGCTTCTCAGGAAATCAAACAATCTCATATCTCCAGAAATAAATCACCCATCTGACTTAAATAATATTTTAAGCATTTAATTATGTTTTCTTACTCTGTTGTAAAGCTGAGTGTACATAGTCATAACAAATATGAAAGAAGCGTGAATGCATCCTAGTGGAGCTAAGAGGAGAAACAGAGTGAAAGATGCATGATTCTGGTATCCGCAACAGTTGTTGATCCAAGGACAATGGTGATCCATTTTCATGACACATCTGTGAATAATAAGTATTCATTAATATAAAGGATATTTATTATGTTTTTTCCAAAAAGCACAAAGAAAAGGACAACTAACTTTCTACTACTAAACCTCCACTCATTCATTTAAACCCACTAATTTCCAACAGCTCAACACAACAGCCTCTTTTTTCGTTGCTATTTAGAATGCTATTTCATGTTGTAGAGTGAAAGAATGCAAAACACAAAGTGCTCCCCGGTCCTACCATCTCTAATTATCACTCCGTCCTCTTTACTCAAACTTGCTAGTTGCTAATAAACACCATTCCAGAGCTCGGAGACAGAGGCCTAGAATGGGAAGTGTAAGAACTACCAACACAATAACTAAGCACTAATATTATTGCCAATTCTTTTAAATAAGCACACCAGTAAAACAAAGGAAATATCAAGTCCCCTGGGAACTACTTGCAGAAAGAGCATATGAAGATACACAGACAGAACTGTGCTAATGCCTCTTTCTTTTCAGTAGTAGGCCCTCTGAAAGCTTCATCAATTGCTATGTATTGACCATACACCACTATGAATCCTTTTCAAAACCTATTTAACAAGCATAAACACCCCTAGAGACACTCGTGTATTCAATATAAAGCTGGTTATTTTGGTTTAGCTTGCAGGTGCAAAAAAAAAAAAAAACACCTGACAAAAGATTTGTCCACATCCCAAATTGCATTGATTCAACTTCGCAGGTGGAAAAGTCACTAATTATAATGTTGCGGTTCATCTGCACCAAACCTAAGTGATAAACAAAGGACTGAACTACACAAATATCCAGCTTCTCTGAAAATAAAAGTTAAGCGTTTTGGAACTGCTGACCTCATTATCTTTTAAACTAGTCCATTCCCAACAGGAAGTTCAGTTTCTCCCTTTTAAAGTATTAGTTGTTCTTCATTAGCATATGCTCAACTGCCACTGTACAAGTTCTTGAACATGTAATATTAATTATCAGCACAAGTGTTTCTGAAGAAGTTCCTAGATCTTAACTGTAAACCTCACCCCATTCAGGTGGGCCACAAGAAGTGACTCCTTTCATGCACTGAAACTTGCCATAGCAGAGAAGGCTTTTGGCAGCGATTTAAGTTACCTACTTCACTGCAACAAGCTAGAAAAACATGCAGAATGAGTTAGTTTGGCCAGAAAATTCCTAACGCATATCAGCAAAATGATTTGGAGGATGTGCTGCAGTTTCTTCTGTTTTATTTATTTGACAAAACATAAATTATTTAAAGAACTTGCTTTTGCAAAGACAATCATCAGGATCTGCTGCCATTTTCTCTTAAACCCTCAGTGTAAAGATTGTCACTCAAGGAAAGGGATCTAATTTTAAGTCTCAGGATGATGCAGCCAAATTACAGCACTGCTCTACAGTTTCAGTTTCTACTTCCTAAAAGCGCACTGACTGTGCATCTTGCATTTATAGAAATAACAAATGAATGCACATGCTGCAATATCTTTTTACCATGCTCTGTAAGCCCTTCAGAGGAGGACCTGCCCAGTAAACCCAAGATAAATGCAACTACAGCCTAGACTGCAGACAGCTCAAGTGGCTTGTTTTTTATAAGCTACACTAAATTCTAGTGCAGCTATTTATAATAAAAGCATTCTTTAGCTCAAAACAAGTCTATTGGAAGACTAACATGTAACAAGGCAAAATTTTTTTAAGTTGACCCAAAAGGCTTATTAGTTCACTTAACATGCAGACGCCCCTTGAAAAAAACCCTTTAGTGAAAAGTAAAGAACAGTCCAAAATTTCCACTCAAATCAATATTGAACTCTCACTTGCAAAGATTACAGAATAGACTTTTCTACTCCCTGAGCAGGTGAATGTTTGGACTCAGAACTTACAAAGGACTGAAAGATTTTCAGGTATTTACACAGGCTCACTTCCCTGAAACAGTACTGCAATGTTTTGTTAATGCTATCAAAAAGTTCTTAAGGGGAACTGATTTTGAGCTAAAAAGAAAATGTTAAAGACAGATTTATTTATTAAACACAGTAAAACCATATAGTAATCATACAACTAGAAAGTGGAAATATTTGAAACGGGTATAGTGTTCATATGTAAATCTTTTAAAAATGCACAATACAAGACTTGGAAGAATAAAATATATTAATAGCTCATCGTTAGATTAGCAGCTGCTTTAATATGGACTTAAAACAACTTTAAAGATAGACAATACCTGTTACACTTTCGACAGTGGTGTGAACGTGGTGCCTTGTAAGACTGACACACTTTACAGTATTGGAGATACATGCAATCCTGAGATTTTTCCTTTAAACAGAAGAACAGGCGTTAGACATATAGATAATTCTACTGGCAATATATATCTTAGCACTTTCCTAACCTAAGCATCTTTGCTTACTTCTGACAGGGTGTGTCTCATAACCCAACCCTATTTAATCGTAGGTAGCGAGGAGAGAAAAAACCAAAATTAAATACTCTCTTGGCTATCAACACAGCCATCTCCCACTGTTGGAAGTGCTGGTTGCTAAAAGAAATAAACAGCTCTTCCATCAGGAAGAGCAACTGTACAAGCAGGGTTTCATAGTGAAGTTCTGAGAGTAACAAGAAGCATAAGGACTTTATTTTTTAAGAACTTGAGCACCTTGTCTCTCCATTTTATACCCTAAGCCAATCTAGGCTTACTACTAAGATACAGTACAGGTAAGCGTTAACGATCAACTAGCTCTTGTTTGCCTCCTTCTCTCTCTTACAAACACACATATACCAACTACAGCAAGATGAGAGACAAAGATTTTTAGATAACAAACAGCAATAATGCAAGCCAAAATCTTCTGCTTACTAAGGGGAATACCCAGTTGTCCTGCTAGGACTGCATCAGGATCCTCTTATCACTAGACTCTGTTCTGAGAAATATTCCACAAGCAGAAATATAATTATTACTAATCTTCAAACCCTGGCCTGCTGTCTTGAGATACTGAACCTGTGTCACTCAGGTCCTTGACTACTACTCTTCCAAGAGATTAATGAAGCAAAGGAAATGCAAATTTCTACCTTGATTTATAATACTGTGTTGAACATAATATAAACATGTAACTTTTTCTGGCTCACGTAAAAAAAAAAATTAAGTGTGCTAAATGAAATTCTTCTAATCCTCGCTACTAGCAGCAAAGTCTTCAATGCAACGGTGTGTGTGTGAGCATGCAGATAACCTTGAAGTTTTCAATCCTAGCTAACCGTACTGGTTTCACATTGTTTTGCTTTGAGAAGCAGCTATAAAACACCTCAATTACTGCCCACAAAGAAGCGCTACCGGTTGTCCCCAGACCACTGGCACCGACAGAACAAGATAAGGATGGAGCGAGCTGGAGCATACTGGAAACGCTGGAAGCAGCAGCAAAGCAGGAAAGAGGCAGAAAGTGAAGATGTCGAAACAAGGTAAGGAGAGAGGAGCAGCCCGAGGGGCTGGCAGCATTCTTCGGGGAAAAAGGGGAAATGGTGGCATCGAAAGATCGGCCGTTTCTTGCCCTCTCTGACCCCCGCACCTACTCCTCTCAGAAAGGCGGGCCCCCGGGCAGGCCTGCCGCCCCCCCGCCCTGGAGATGAGGCGACCGATCAAAAGCCAGTGCTTACCGGCGTCCACCCCAGCGGGACGTACCCCGGGCCCACAAACATGGCGCTGAAGTAGTTGTAGAGGATCATGACGGTCCAGTTGAGGAGCATGATGAAGTTGACGCTTCCCCCGGCGGTATCCAGGGGCCAGTACCACAGCGCGGCGTCCGCCATGGCGGTAGCGGAGCACACGGCCACCACGGCCAGGGCCACCAGCGGCCCCCAGTGGCACAGCCGCCGCGCCCGGCCCAGCCCACCCATGGCCGCCGCTACCGCCGCCCTCCCGCAGCCGCCCCGCCGCCGCCCATGGCTCCCGCCGTCCCGCCGGCTGCCAAGAGAGCGGGAGCGCCCTGAAGAAGGGGAAGGGGAAAGGGAAGGGGAGGCGTCGGGGCCGGCCGAGCCTCGGCCCCGCCCCGCCGGCCCGGGGAGGCGAGGGGAGCGGAGCCAGCGCTCGCCTCCGCCCGCCGGCGCCTCCTGCTCAGCCACCGCCCCCTTGTCCGTTGGCAATAGAGTCCCGCCGGGAAACAGCTCCCCTCCGTCCCCACCCCTCTGAAGGAGCGAGGCTAGAAGGCGGTACCCGGGGTTGCCGGGCTCGAGCGGGCCGCCCCTAAGCGAAGGTCGTCAAGGGGTGTCAGGGCGGGAGCGGGGCGGCGGGCCGCGCTGCTTAAAAGCACCTGAGCGGGGGCGAAGGCTCTCTCCGGAACCTGTGTCGAGACACCCGGAGGCTGGGGGGAAACGGCTTTGAAGGGAGCAGAACGCGGAAGCGCCTGGGTGCGGAGCGGCTGAGGGCGGCCAGCTGAGCGCGGCTTTCTCGGCAGTCAGCGCAGCGGGGCCGCTGTCTCCCCCACCGGCTCCGCCGCCGCCATGTCCTCCGATTTCGAGAGTTACGAGCAGGACTTCGCGGTGCTTACGGCCGAGATCACGGGCAGGATCGGGAAGGTGCCCAAGCTGGTAGGAGGTGAGTGGCGGGCGGCGGGGGGCGGCTGCTGGCCCGGCGCCGCGGGGAGGCCCCTGTGGCGCTGCGCTCCCACCGGCACTGCTCTCCGCCTTCGCGGCTGTCGCTCCGCACCGCAGGCCCGTCTTGCTCGGCTGTAAGAGCCTCTCCGGCTCCCGGAGTCTCCGGCTTCCCAGCAGCAAGCGCTTGGGGTGGTGTCGGGGGGTTTTTTAACGTGTTTTTAGTGTGGCCTGTCTCTGTGTCCCGTCACCCCAGTGTGTCGTCTTGCTCCTCACGCAGCGGAGTCGGGATTCACTTCCCCCTGTTCCAGCAGCGAGCTGTCTGGTGAAGGGAATTAAGAATAACCTGACAGAAAACTGTTCGCAAGTGGGCTGTGAGGATCGGCCCTTCCCTCCTGACTTGCTGTGGGGCCGCGCAAAGTTGTGCCGGCGCCGCTGAAGGGCTGAGCAGCGCAGGGGTCAGAGCCGGGCGGTGATGCTTGTGCCAGTATCGCTGCCGGGTGCTTTTTATTGTGGGCGTGCCACAATGTCAGTCATGGAAATCAAGTCTGTTTCATGTGGCATAGACAGAATTTGTGCATGATTTAATCCAAATCTGTATTTTTGCTGTCTACTGTCGAAACATTTGATTGGGGTAATTGACTGTGGTGACTCACATGTAGGAGCAGGTTCAAAGAAATCAGTGTTCATTGACTTTAATGTGTTTGGCAGGGCCCTGCAGCATTCATGGTCTAATTCATGATGTATCCCTGCAGTAGAGACAATAATGTCAACAAGAGTGTTAAGGTAGGAAGCTGAAAATTATAATCTCTTTAACCAGTGTAGCTGAATCTTCTAGCACATATGAATCAGTGCCCTGGTATGAGACAGGAGAAAGCTGAAACAAGTGGATTTCTCATCTGTCCCTGTTGTAGCTCTGCTTAATGCCTCTTCTGTTTCCAGGTCATTAAATATTTCTGCCTCTGCTTCCTATGCATGTTTCCCAAAGCTTTAAGATACTTTAACTGTGGGAGTGAGTATCATATAAGAGAGGAATAAACACACACTAATGGTATACTTTTCCATATGACTAAAGGAAAAAACATCATACATCCAGGACCAAAGAATAACATCCTACTTTTAGAGTGGGAAATGCATCATGAAGTGATGAAGTAGTGACTCTAAACAGGATTCGAGGTAGGTGGTCAGCTAAACCATATGATCTCAGTGCAGCGTAATTCAGAGGTTCAAAATACATCTGAAATGCATAAACAAGGGGATTTTGAATAAAAATCTGATTGATTCTGGAAGGTTATGTCCAATTCTAATCTTAGCAAGTTAGAAAGTCTTCTGATAAGTTGGGGTACTGGAAGGTGATGTCCAATTCCAATCCTAGCAAGTTAGAAAGTCTTCTGGTAAGTTGGGGTAACCAACCAATCACAAGCGTTATTAAAGGAAAAGAAACTATGCCTTTTCATTGGCTTAACAAAGCTGTTTCGCTGTTGAGCTTAACAAAAAGGACATGGGGAGATAATTCAGTCACAGTCTGCAGGTACTTATGAGGTACTACTAACGGAGACTTACAAAATGAAGAAGGGAGAGATCCAAAGAGTTCCAGTGATTGAAATTTAGAACTGGTGTAATTTAGTTTGCTCAGAAATGTTATTTAACCTGTAAATGATCTCTGGAACAATTTACTGAGGGGGTGCAGTGAATTCTTCCCTAATGTAAAGTACCTTATCAAGGCAGTATTTCCCACTGCCTCACAAAGTGTTGTTCGCTTTTAAACAGAGTAAATTTAAGGACCTCTTGGAGGAACAGGAGTACATCATAAATACACTGGAGGCTTTTGTTCTGAAAATCAGTAGTGCTACACAGTGAGCTTGTGGAAAAAGAATATTTAATTTCCTAATTGTATAGATTTGGGAAGTCACAAGTGTCTGTTCAGTAGTAGGAAGAGTATTCTGCTTATTAGGAGTGGATTTCCATAATCCTCTCCTTGAATCAGTCTCCCTTATTCACTTAGGGAGACTTTGGAGATGAAATATGAGATGTTTAAAGAGTATTGTCTTAAACAGTGACATAGCCTAGAAGCAGCAAGCTTTGAAATCATGATTCTTTCATGTGGCCATTAGAAGGGGTTTTTTTAGAATGTGGTGTCCTCAGAGGAGAAAGAATACGTGTTTGCTGCGGGAGCAGTAGTGTGGTACTGGGCTAAATGGCTTCAAGATATAAGACAATGGTTAATTATTTATTTTTTTTTTTAAAGGTGACTTTTCCGTGTTAGGACTTGGGGCCAGTCATACATGGTTTGGACTGGCTTGCATTATAGCTACTTCTTGCACTGTACATTTATAAGTGAGTTCATTGCTTCAGTTTTCAGGACTATTCTGTCTTTCATCAGAAAAAAGCCATGTACGACTTAAAACCAAATTGCAGTATTAGCTAATAGAGGTATTTGACCACCTGGAAAAAAAAAAAATCTCTGACTATGCCGAGCATTTTAATCAGAAATATTTTAAATACACATTTTTCCCTTGTTTCTTGATAGGAATATTTGCAAGATCTTTGCTTCTTCATCACCAGAAGTTCCAGTTAGTTCTTGTGGAGATGGCTGGGAGAGCCTCAAAAAGAGGATTATGAGGTGGGAGGGGGACGTGAGGAGATGCACGTGAGGTGGCAGTTTTCAGCAGCAGTGATTTGAGAGAGATTGCTGATGGCCTTCTTCCTCCACGCTGGAAGAAGCAGGATGAGAGGTGTAAGGACTTGTGCTACTTCTGCGTAATACAGAGAGAGATCTCCTGAAGTCTAGTGACTGGTTTATTTCCTTCTGCTGCCCAAGATGGACCTGCTGTAAGCTTCGCGTTCAGTTGAATTGGAGAAATACTGGTTAATTGTTTTTGCAACATTCCTGCATTCGTTGTTGTCAGGACTTGATGCTATCTTGTATTCTAGGGGGATAACGGCTCTACAAACAATCCTGTTGTCACAAATGCATAAATAGTTCAGCAAGAAACGTAACAAAGGCACTCTGATAATACAGAAACAATAAGCTGCAGGGACAATAGACTGTCTTGGGAAGAAATGTCTTCTGTTGAAACAAACATCTGGAGAATTAAAGAAAGTGTTCTGAATTGAGAAATGGCTTTTAAATAGAATTTCTATGATGCTGCTGCAGGTCTTTGAAGCATGAAGATCATGGGCTGATGTGGTTTATTAATGTTCCTCAGTGTTTCAGAGAAACATCTGTCTTGTGATTTGACCAAATATTTATATAAATTTTGATTGCTTGATCTGAGAGAGAGTTGTTTTATCAGCACAAATGGTGGTTCTTAGCCTTTTTACAGTACAGGAGCCTCTAGGTCATGGTGTTTTTAGAGTTGAATGCTGCTGCTGTTCTGATACTTGATACCTGCATTTTCTGCTGGGCAATCAAGGCACTGTATTTCAGTCTCTAACAGATTTAGCTGAAGAAAGGCCCACCTTTAATTTTCTGTTGTACCCCTGCACTGGAGTTTACTGTCTGAATTTCAGGTCTGTCTCATTATGGTGTGCCTCTTGAACCCAGTTTCGTAACCCAGAGAGAAACGCATGTATTGTTCCATTTGTCTCTGCTGTTGGACAGTAACTTCTGGCAAAGTGGTGAACATGTAAACTACCCCAGCCAGTGTAGCAAAATCTGCAAGTGGTCTATGAACTGAAGCATTTTGTTACTGAATCTTTTCCTCAGTGTGTACTAATAAAAAGAAGCAATTCCATGTGCATTGAGACTGTTCAGTCTTGGTCCAGATTTTTTTAATCCCTTCATTGGTTTTGAGATCAAACCAGTGCCGTGTTACCTTTCTACGCTTGTAGGCAGGTTTCTGCCTTTCTGTAACTGCTGTATTTTGGATGACAAAATAGTGACTAATGCAAGGGCAAAGCTGAAAGAACAGAGGAAAATGTAGTAAAAGCTTGTTTCCTTTGTGTACAAACTTGTGTACAAACACAGAGTGGATTTCTTTGTTTGCAATCCTTACCTGGAGGGAAAAAAAACCACTTTTGCTTCTAGTTTTTATCCATATTTTGTCAAATTGACCAGTTAAATTATACACCCTAAATGCAATATTTTCTCTAGGACGTTCTGGCAATGTGGCAACAAAAATTCTACTCTAAATTTAGATATATTGATGAAGCATTGTTTTTTATTTACTTTCTTTAAAGGATATTATCAATTCTGCATTAAGAAAAAAACCCTTTTAATTCTTTCATATAGTGGAAGTGTATTTAGGGAAATGGTCAAGTAGGCAGATTGTGCCTGAGACATAGTGGAGTAATACAGTTAGTAATATGAGGATCTTTAATTGGATCATGACTTGTTTGTCCCGATCTACTAGTTTAGTAGCAAGCTTCTCTAACTCCCTCTGACCTCATCTGCAGTCTCTGAGCAAGTCATCCTGTGGATATTGTGTCCTCCTTTCTGTGGGGATTCTGACAGTGAAATAAGTTGTTTCCTTAGGTTAACCGTGGCAGTGAAACTGAAAGTGAATGGTTTGAAAACCATTCCAGCAAGTACTTTATGATTGACAGTGTTGCAGCATTTCATGTTTCTGTTGCTGTTATCAGCCTAGAGGTATTGGCAGTCCTGCAGGTAAGTGGCTCCAGGCAGCATACTCCCACCAGGATTTTACATGGATGCAGCTAGAGGAAGAGAGGAAAGCGAAACAAAGTGGGTGATACTTACACTTTGATAAGCTTGCTTTTCCTTACCAAAGTGACCCTGGTGGATCCTGCCACCCCTTCTTGTTCTGGGACTACATGCGGTTGCCAGAAGTTCAGCTGCTTTTCTGGAAATGCGTGAAGACATTGCTCCAAAGCTGCAGTGCTGGGATGTTTCCATGTGCTTGCTCACACATCTGTATTTGAAGGAACAACAAAGGCCTGTTGTCAGTAGGCCTCGCTCTCAGCGGTTGCTCTGGTCACCATCTGGGTGATTATTATAAATCTGGGATGATGTTAAAACGCAACTCTGGAGTTTGGTTGAAGTTTAATTAACTAAACCATTAAAGATCATTTGAATACCTCCTCAATTTTATGGGAGCAGTTCCAGCCAGACCTCCTTGAGTATTACTGAGTTTTCTGTACCAAAGGTCCATACCTTAATATCTCTGTGCGTAGGTAAGATCTTACTGGTCAGTGGAGTCCTAGGTAGTTCTTGTAATCACAAGTACACACAGAATTTGTAGACCATGAAATATCTTCCCCAACCCCCCAACTTTATACCCTTACATTTCACGTTGCTTAATGTGTATGGAAATTGTAATCCAGTAAAACTCAGGGAAATACTGAAATTGCTATAGTACATTTATTTTCTATTGCTATATCTTTAAATTTTTTCAGCTTGAATAAACTGGTATTTTGTGGTTTATATCATACATTGTTTTTCCTTTCATCCATCATCATCTTGCCCACTTACAAATGAAGGAAAGAACAGAGATGTTTTGGGATGCTCGGCAGGAGAATTGAAATGTGTGGGCAAACAAGCGGCAGATTCTCTTTTCTTTTGGGTCTAGTTATGTTAGGAAGATAAATCACTAACCATTGCGAGAACCTGGTGGGGAATTAAAGAAAGACATTGCTAAAAAAGACTAAAAGTGCTGCACAGAAATGAACATTTTCTGCGTCTTCTGCTGTAGTTGAATCCACCAGACGTGGCAGAGTGAATTCCAGATTTACAGGAAAGATGCTGGTTTTCATGGCGTTATCTTTGTAGAGAGGATTGCTTGATGAAATTCTGGGTCCCTTTCAAGGATAAGAAGGGAAACTGTTTGGGAGGATTTAGGGGTGAGCTCTAACTTCTCACTTGTGTCGCTGGCAGAGTTCCCTTTACTCGGAGGGCTTCAGTGTTCTTCAAGATTTTATTCTAGCTATGTTTTGCCAGCCATACTGTTGTATCCTCAGAAGGCAGCTTTTCTAGTTCTTGCCTAGCTGGTTATTTGCAAAGATCTCTGCGTTATCTTAAAGGTAGAAAAATGATCCTGAATCTGATCCCCGCTGCAGGCAGAGCTGCAACATATGTAACTGGAGAAGGACAGATCACAATGTTCACGTGTCCTTAGATGAGTATTTTAGGTAAATAAGAAGATAGGCTCATGCAAATGTAATGCAGGGTACTATGGAACAGCAGTAGAAGGGCTCAGCTGAAATATGACGTGCTTATGCTGGGGATGCTTCCCCAAAAACTCTGTAGCAATGTAGTCCTTTCAGAAGTGGTTCTGTTACTTTTAAGGAAGGTTGTTTTAAGGGCATGTTTTACTTTATATGGCAGAAATTCTGGGTTTGGTTGGTACCTCATCATGCCCTGATTCCCGCCTATGGCGCTAAGTTTGCTTAAAAATAAAGCATTTCAGCCTGTGAGAAGCTAAATTATATACATTTATTCAGGAGGGTCTCTCTTAGAATTCAGTGGCTTGTGGCACACAGGAATCAAAGGAAATCATCAGATTAGTCCCTTTCAGTCTTTAATGTTTCACTTCTAGGATACAAAGAGGTCATGTGGAAGAGAAGTAAAGGAATTCAGGCTAAAAAAAGAAAACCATGAAGTCTAAAGTTACACAGTAAAATCTATTGTGCCAATGTAGACTTATCCATCAAGATCTCTGGGGAGCAATGACTGGAGAGACTTTTGTGCAATTTACTTTTTATCTGCTTCATCAGGCAAACCACCAGCACAGATGTCTCATGATGCTCTTGATTTCAAACAAACAATGGTGTAAAGGGTTGTATGTTCAGAGTTTTGTTGTTGACTTCATTGAGACAGTGTGTGGATTTACAGTCAGAAGGATGGAAGATGTGGCCATGAGAGGGGCAGGAGATGATACAAATGGCAGTATTGCAGCTCCCGAATGCCCACAGTAATTAAGCAATGCGGGGACTTTTTATTATCTAGTGACTGAATATTACTCAGAAAGTCCCCTTTCATAATATAACAAACCAAACAGTCAAGCAATTGGAATATTTGGCAGATGCGACGCTGAATCTCATTCTTGGTTTGTACTGGATTCTCTGCCTGAGAATGGATGGTTAAAGGCAGGTTGAAAGTCAGACGTGCTCTGCGTAGCTGGGATGTAGATTTGTTGGGGAACCTGGCAGAGGATGATTGCTACATAAAGCTTATTTTTTTTTTTTTAAATTTTCATCTTTTATTACTAATTTACATAACTTACATTTTTACTGCTACTAGAAGACAGTGGTTTTCTTGTAATTCCCATGGCATTTCGTTTTGTTTGTGTGGAAGCAAAACAAACAGGGTTCTAGACCCGGCATAGGAACAGGGGAATAGAAACCTCATTTTTCTTCAGTACCTGGATTCATTATAAATGGGATGCTTGGTTTTGCACATCTCGTATTTTGCACATAAATAGGATAAACCTTTGTTCTTAAACCATAGGGGTTTTTTACCATTTGGCTTAAATATATGCCTTCTCATGCATTTGTACACACCCAGCAAGTGCCTGCTGAGATGTAACTCCTACACCTGGAGCAGCTGTAACTGCTTTCCTAACTAGCAAATGCTGCATAACAAAGCAGAAGACTTCAAGGATTCTCCAAACTCTGCCCCCCCCCCCTTTTTTTTTTAATTACTAACGTGGGTATCGCAGTGCGTGATGATGTCATGGAATAAATCCCTGGAGTTGGTTTTAACTGATACATAGAAACGTTTAAAATTTTTCTTTCATGGCAAGAGCACAATTATATTGGTATTTTCACAATTCTATTTCAGATGAGAAGAAGCAGATGGTTGCAAATGTTGAGAGGCAGCTCGAAGAAGCAAAGGAACTGGTACGTTCTGGCTTTTCATATGTTAACAGCAAATTCCTAGGGAAAACAATAGGATCATTAGTGGTAACATTTAACACACATGATGACCTAAAAATATTTAACAATAATACATTAGAAAATGAAATAATGTTTTTGAAATAGTTCTTATTTGAGGATATAAAATACCCAAGAGGAGCATATCCTTTGTTAATCTTGTGTTTAAGCGATTTAAGTTTTGAATTATTGCTGTAAACTATCACAGGCTACTACAGGCTTTCAGTTGTGGATTAGGTCTTTTACTTTAGGAATTGAATCAAATATTTACACACCTGGACTGTTTGGTTTTTTTCTTGTAGGACCCATGCATCTACTTGATTTAATCAGTCTGGTTGTCTGTAGGGCTGTAGATCTTTTTTTCTCTCTTTGAGCAAATGAGCCATAAAGATACTTAGTTGTTTGAGGTCAAGGGGGCAATGGAAGTGTGGGTTACTGATCTGAGAAGAGCATGTATATTAACTAAGCGTTAGTTAGTGATCCTCACTGACAAAGAAAGCAATATATGTTAAGCAACTATGACTTTTTTTTTTTTTTAATAATTTTTTTCCCATTACAGCCTGTCATGTCCTCCATCTGGATGAAGCCTAAAAGTAAAGTTTTGTAGATGTGGAGTAGCTGAGCAAAGGTGTTGATGACAGCTGAGATTGACTTTTTCCCCCATAGGCAATAGTTTCTTGCCTGAAGGTGCTTTTGTTTATTGCTTGCAAATGAGTTTGGTCTATCTAGTGTCAGAAATGTAATCTAACTGTTAAGATAGGGAAAGGAAATCAGTTCTCCTAGCCTGAAAGTTCTTATAATTGAGCAACTTGAATTAAGGACTTGGTTACTAACTGAACAGTAATATTGAAATTCGCTTTTTAAAGTGACTTCGGAAGAAAAAGGTCTCTAGAGCGTTTGTTGACACCCGTGGTCTTTTGGTTTAAGAATGGAATTAGTCTTGTAGACCAGATCGTTGGAATAGTGTGCAGGAAAGCTGGAAAACTCTACTGCAGGCTCACTCTGTGAGGGTGGCAAGGTTCCTAACCTCTCTGATTTGGTATTCTCAGTGAGAAACATGGTAAATATACTGTACCATCTCATGAAGATGTTCTGAAGATATATTAAGGTCTTTTGGACACTTTCCTATTCAAACACCTGAAATAAAGTAAAAATCTAGAAATTATTTTCATCTCCTTTTCACTACAACTTGACATGTCAAAAAAGCATAGCAGTACAGGGAACTTGTAGCATGGGTGGTCTGATGAAAAATAATTCAAATTTGGTTTTCTACTCGAAGTATGATTGGAAGGAGCAGAAATTGAGTTAATGACTCATTACTTTTCTCCTTGTGCCAGAAAAAGATCATCTAAATTTGTTAAATCTATTTATTAAAAGATTAAAAAGTAAATCCTGTGTCTGTACTTTTATCCTAATGATGATCTTCATTTAATGTACTGGCTTTTCTTTCACGCTTTTGTTTTAGATCTTGTTGCTAATGCTGCTAGACAGGTGCTTAATTCAATTATTGGCTTTAAGCAATTACCTAACATGTTTGTGATTAATGTCAAGGCTCGAGTTTAAAAATCAATTTGAACAAACCTGCTAATAACAGAACTGATTAAAAAGATCCTCTTTTAAACTAAAGGCTGCAGTAGAAAATCAAAATAAACCTAATTCCTTGCTACTGGTAATTTTCATACATTGGTTTTCTTCGTTTTCCTGGGTAGTCAAAGCTGGGTTTAGCGGATTTTGGTTTATTTCCTACTTGGCTAGGAAATAACACTCTCATGTGTTGTAAATATTATTGTAGAGATAATCTATTTACATTGACTAACCACTGATTGTTTTAAAACACTGCGTGCTTTGTTTGGGTAAAATCACTGGTGTAATTGATTTGGTGTAAGTGTAGAACTGACACCCAAACTTTTCAGACTCCCAGGCTGCTTTTTCAAGCCAGAGCTGTTGAGTTAGTGGTCTCTGGAGAGAAATCCTGTCGTTCTGCATCCTGTGTGGATGTAGAATGTGGATAAAAATGTTATTCTTACCAAGTTTTTAAGAAAGGTGAATGTTGTGATAACCTTAGGGAAATTCTTTTGAGTAAAAAATCTGGCATGTGCTAGAAGAGCTGGAATTAGCATTTTTGAGTGAAATTCTACTTTTAAGAAGAAAAAAACTGTCTGTGTGTTATTTGCCTTTATGTTTTATGAGGGGCCCATCACAAAATTGTTGTGTTGCAAATGCTAGGTTATTCTTATCTAGACACTTGGCTTTTTTAGCATAGATCTCTATTTTAGTTCCAGGACTTTAGAATCCGAATAAAATAGCGAGGCTTAGAAGTTTCATAAAATGCTAGCAACCCTTCAGAGCAATTTAATGCGGAAAAGTTCCTGTGGGAGGGGGAAACTTATTTTGGAGTTTCAATGGACAACATCAGCAGCACTATCTTACTTTGTTGTGTTTTTTTGAATGGAAATACCAGTGGCTGCCCTGCTTTATTCTGTATTCAGTGCTGGGAGTGTACTGGATGTTATTAGGAGCAAACCTACTAGGTTAAACACCTGAGGAGCACTAAGGATGTGGCCTGGCTTGTGAATTTGGGCAAGAGTTAGGTGCCAGAATGCTCAGCTTCACCACAGTGATGGCGAGTTTGAACATAAGCAATAACAGAAGTTTGAGCTTTTCCATTTTCTGAGGAAAACTTGAGCTTCTACAGCCAGGTAATTCTTAGTTTTTAGTAGAATTTAGCTCTTCTCTTGCTCATGTATGAAAAATACGATTTTATGACCAATAATATGAGCCTTGAAAGTGAAAACGCGTGAAGTTAGGTTGCATTTAGGTTTACACCTGCTTGGACCACTATCTTCTGCATGACTTCACATAGAAATGTATCAGCCCAGACACAAAATCTCATGTTTAATATCATGATGAAAAAAAAAAGGTGTTAAATGTCAGTCAGCCTAAATATGCATGCTCTGTCATTGTTCCTTGGACCTTACACTCTCTGATAGAATCAACATTTTGGATTTCATGGACTGTGATCCTGATCTTTGCTGCAAATTCGGTATTCACTGGGAGATGGTTTTGGTTTTATATAATAGATAAGAACTAAGACTTCATTAAAATACCCTGACCTTGCACATATAATTTTATGTATATACAAGGAATGTTTTATATGTTTATAGAACATATGAGATAAAATATATTGAGATGAAATTGATAAGAAATAAGCCATTAACTCCAGCTATCGGTTTAATTTGTAATACACCTTTGGAAAGTTAAGCCTGAGCCAAAGAACCGGGTAGAATTAGAAATTACTTTGTATGCTTCAATTCATTGCTGACTATTTAATTAAAGTCTGCTTTACAGTTTATTATTGAATATCATTTGTGTAATCAGAATAGATCAGGCTGAATAACTTCTGAGTATCTGGTAATTCTATTGATTAAATTCAGATGCTTTTCTTACTATATGAGGGTGAAATTTCAAAGTATAAGCAAGCGATTACGTAGGAATAAACTGCAGCACTCCCTTGTGAAGACAGGTAACCAGTAGCTTGGGACCCTAATTGAAAGGCATTTCTATTCCAATGCCATATTCCTCAACTGAGATCAGTAGGAGGTGAGTAAATATTGTTTCAGGTGCCTACAGCAACCAAGGAGAAGTATTCTTTTATCTTTTTAAAGTAAGTTGGAAAGATTTTAAAAGGCAGGTAAGGGATTCTTCAGCTGTGCAAAATAGAATTCCTGAGCAGACGGCACCATGTAGAGGAGGCTCCATGACCCAGTGGGCAGGTAATTAGCAGGCAGCTCAGCCCAGGTTTATAACTTCTTTTGATTTTCTGTACCTCTGTGCCATATTTTTGTGTTTCAGGCCCCTTAGTATTCTACATTAGTATTAAGGAAGTCTTAAAGGTGGAGGAGCAGGCTGTCCCCATGTGCCGAAAAATGAGCCTTCGGGGAAGAATACTGGCCTGGCTGAACAGAGAGATATGGTCACAACTCAGGGAAAAAAGGAAAGTTTATGGCCTTTGGAAGAAGGGGCAGGCCAGTCAGGAGGACTACAAAGATGTGAGGCTATAACTAGAACTTAACCTGGTTTCAGATGACAAGGACAATAAAAAAAGTTTCTATAAATACATTAATAATAAAAGGAGGAATAAGGAGAATATCCATCCTTTATTAGACGGGGGCAGTAACATGGTAACAAAGGATGAGGAAAATAATGAGGTAATTAATGCCTTCTTTGCCTCGGTCTTTAGTAGTAGGACCAGTCGTTCCCTGAGTACTCAGCACCCTGAGCTGGAAGGCAGGGACGGGGAGCAGAATGAAGCCCCCATAATCCAGGGGGAAATGGTGAGGGACCTGCTGCACCACTGAGACACACACAAGTCTCTGTGGCCAGATGGGATCCACCTGAGAGTACTGAGGGAGCTGACAGGAGTGCTCACCAAGCCACTCTCCATCATTTACCAGCAGCCCTGGCTAACCGGGGAGGTCCCAATAGACTGGCAGCCAACAAATGTGACACCCATCCACAAGAAGGGCCAGAAGGAGCATCTGGGGAACTCCAGGCCTGTCAGTCTGACCTCTGTGCCTGGGAAGGTCATGGAACAGATCATCCTGAGTGCCATTACGTGGCACATATAAGACAACCAGGTGATCAGGCCCAGTCAGCATGGGTTCATGAAAGGCAGGTCCTGCTTGACTAACCTAATCTCCTTCTATGACAAGGTGACCTGCTTAGTGGATGCGGGAAAGGCTGTGGATGTTGTTTACCTGGGTTTTAGTAAGGCCTTTGATACAGTTTCCCACAGCATTCTTCTTGAGAAAATGGCTGCCCATGGCCTGGACAGGTGTACTCGTCACTGGGTGACAAACTGGCTGGAGGGACGGGCCCAGAGAGTGGTGGTGAATGGAGTTAATCCAGTGGGCGGCCCGTCACAAGTGGTGTTCTCCAGGGCTTGATATTGGGGACAGTTCTCTTTAATCTGGACGAGGGGATCAATTTCACCCTCAGTAAGTTTGCAGATGACACCAGGAGTGTCGAGCTGCTTGAGGGTAGAAAGGCTTTGCAGAGGGATCTGGACAGGCCGCATCGATGGGCCAAGGCCAATGGTGTGAGGTTCAACAAGGCCAAGTGCTGGGTCCTGCACTTGGGTCACAGCAACCCCGTGCAGCATCACAAGCCTGGGGAGGAGCGGCTGGAGAGCTGCCTGGCAGAGGGGGACCTGGGGGTGGTGGTTAACAGCCGGCTGAATATGAGCCAGCCGTGTGCCCAGGGGGCAAGAAGGCCAACAGCATCCTGGTCTGTATCCGGAGCAGTGTGGTGAGTAGGACTAGGGAAGCGATCGTCCTCCTGTACTCGGCACTGGTGAGGCCCCACCTTGAGTACTGTGTCCAGTTTTGGGCCCCTCACCACAAAAAACACACTGAGGTGCTGGAGCGGGTCCAGAGAAGGGCAATGAAGCTGGTGAGGGGTCCGGAGCACAAGTCTTAAGAGGAGCAGCTGAGGGAGCTGGGGTTGTTCAGCCTGGAGAAAAGGAGGCTGAGGGGAGACCTCATCGCTCTCTACAACTCCCTGGAAGGAAGTTGTATCCAGGTGGGGGTCAGTCTCTTCTCCCAAGTAACAGGCGATAGGACACGAGGAAATGGCCTCAAGTTTTGTCACGGGAGGTTTAGACTGGATATTAGGAAAAATTTCTTCACTGAAAGGGTTGTCAAGCATTGGAACAGGCTGCTCGGGAAAGTGGTTGAGTCACCATCCCTGGACATATTTAAAAGATGGGTAGACGTGGTGCTTAGGGACATGGTTTAGTGATGGTTTCTGTCAGTGTTAGGTTGGTGGTAGGACTTGATCTGAAAAGTCCCTTCCAACCCAGACAATTCTATGATGCTGCATGGCAAGGCTAAATAGAAAAAGCTTTTGAAAGATATATTCTCTGATGTTTTCATGCATTCGAATGTATACAAGTTCTTGAATAGTATTATCATTAAACCCTGAAATTCAGCTATTTAATATACCTACATACAGACTTGGGATGCAGGTTTAGGCAGTCAGTTCAGGCTTTGCAATTCTGCTGAGTAAGCAGTATTTTAAGGAATAAGAATTATTTTAGTAAACATAGAGGCTGGTGGAAAATAAATCTTTAAACGTGCATATATATATGCACACACATGTATATGTATGTGTGTACATAAAAATAAATAAAATACCTTTTTCAGCTAAGGGTTTCCAAAACCACACAGCTATTTGCAGGGACTTATTTAACTTCAGTTTTACTATTTTCTTGAAATAAAATGTATTCCTCACATTTGGAATTGAAATCCAGAAATGTTTGACTAGAATCATTACTTCTAAGTGTTAATAATATTAATTTTGTCACTTGTTTGTTGACTTAAGGCTGTGTAAAGATTTTGATGAATTGCTTATATATTGCAGAATAAAAAAAACATTTCTCAGTAAAGAAGGAATATTTCTTAGTATTCGTGAACAATTTAGGTAAGTTCATTCTTGCTTTAATTACCCTTTTGATTTACATGTCTCTTCTTTATTTTTACTTGATAGCTTGAGCAGATGGAACTTGAAGTTCGAGAAATCCCACCTCAAAGCCGAGGAATGTACAGCAGTCGAATGAGAAGCTACAAACAAGAAATGGGAAAACTTGAAGCAGACTTCGTGAGTTTTTCACATATTAAATAAAGAAGGCATCTATGAGAATTTTTAAAATATAATAATGCAGTTATTCATGCAATTGAGAGGATATTTTTGACTAGTGTGAGAAATGAGTTCTGTGTATATCTAGCTGTATTTATGGACAGATGAAAACCAAACTGGGGAAGAGAATTTATTTTTTTTTTGTAGCAGTCTCCTACCAATATTCACATTGCTAGCCTTCTGTTCCTTTCCCCTGGCTCTGAATTGTTTCTGTGCCATTAAACACTGAGTGTTCATGCTGTAGGCAAAATAGTCAGCTTTTAATCCTGTTTCTCAAGGAATGACTGTTAGAATATCAGAATTGATACTTAAATTATAACGTAAGTATACTCAGTGGAAAATAATGGTTTGTTTAAGACAACTTGTGGGCAGTAACATGAAAAGCAACATAATCTCCAGTACATGGAACTTTTTAATGTAGTGTATCTCATGTGCATTTTGTTTCTTAGTCTCTGTGATTTCATTTCTATTGCACTTACATTCTTCTTGGCTTTTGTACAAATTGGTTATAAATACTACACTTTTCAAGTAATAGATGCAAACTAACAAGATTCCCTTGTCTAGGGGCTTCTGCTACAGTTATCAGTCCTCTTTTGTGACTAGGATTTGTACTGAATAGATTTAGAGACAAAACTGTTTCCTCTAAAATCCTGAAACAGTGCAAAGGGATTGCAAAATGTAGGAAAATACTATGTTAATTGGCAGCAGCTCAGTTCCTTCAGGGTAGGGAGAAAGAAATAACTAGTGGCAGTATTTTCCATTCACTGGAGAACTGTCAATTTGCACAGGTTGCTGGCAGCAGTTTATTCCTTCAGGGGAGGGGAGTCAAAGTTTATACCTGCAGCCAGGAAATCCAGCTGACTGTCACTCCTCTGTGCTTCTGCCAAGTTGACCAGTCGCACAAAAATATATTAGTTAGAAGATGGTTGTGTAAAGTTTGAGGAATGTTGAGGTAAAAAGGCTTGCATCAAAATTTTGAGGCAATCTCATGCTGTTCTGCTGTGTGAAGTGTGCATGGCCCTACTGGCTAAACAGGGCTTCCAAGAGAGAGTGATTTCTGGACCAGTAATGAATGCTGTTTGTCTTCTCGGATGTGGGAGAATTTTCGGTCAGTATATATTTGTTGCTGGCCTATTTCTCTGTGTAGGCAGAAGGGAGGAACTGGTACTTCCATATTCCCAGGCAATAGGGAGTGGGAGAGTTCAGAACTGGATGCTCTTTATGGAAGAGGAGAAATGAGTGTATGTGAAAGAAATGTGTCAGAGCACTAGGAGTTATGCGATTGAAGGAACATAAGTTTGTGCTCAGAGCGAAGGAGAAAAAAGAAGGAACAGATCGTAATAATGAGTAAAAAACAACAGCCCAAAACCCAAGGATGGCATTCAGGAGAAGAAAGTGGAGTGAAGGATGCAGCAACATACCGAAAGAAAACAATAGCTATGCTTGGAAAAACCTCAGTTATGTGGAAAATAGTTTTGTTACAACTAAATTCCCTACATAATTCCAGTTTCTAAGTACTAACAGTTTTCTAAGTTTGTATGTGAGAGTTTGAGAATCTTTTTGGATTGTTCTCCAATCAAATAGCAACTTGTTGGAAACTGTATAGGAAAATGATTCAGTTGTGAGTTCAAAGAGGGAAGAGGAGGAAGGAAAGGAAATGTTATTTTCACTCTGTAAGCTGCAGGGCCACCGAAGGTAGGAATTTGAAAATATTTGCTGAAATGCAAGTGCTTTCGCATGTTCTGCCTGAATATTGTCCTCAATGAGTTGTGAACTATTTGACTGTAAGCAACACATATAGAGTTTGTGTAAGAGCTTTAGCAAACCTTTAGGGAAAGCAGATCTAACTACTTCTAAAATGAATTCGCATCTATAGGTGAAGGGAAATTCTTAACTGGAAATGAAAGTGGCGATTTCAGGTTATGATGAGCTTACAGATTTGCTGGTCAAAGCTCTTGGCTCTTCCAAAAGGCACACAGATGTGAGCTTGCGGAGTTAAGCGTTGTTCTTTTTAAACGGAGTTGGAATCTCGGCTGGATCCCACTATATTTGGCTTGGCCTCTATTCCTGTGTGAAGTCGTATGTGCACTGAGCAGAGGACATTTCTCAATCATCTTCAAGTGTATGTTTCATTTTAAAGAAATCGTGTCTGTGAAATGAATTGCAAAAATTACATACCTCAATATATAGTCTTTTTCAGTAAGTTCTGTATTTCAAACATGGAGTGAATGCAGAACTGGCACTGGTAGTTTCTTTTATGTTCATCATAATGAACATGAGTTTTGATCTTGTGGTTATTTGTATGCTTTGTAGCATCTTCAAAATTTGCCCTCACCCAAGCAGTTACGGAAAACAGCAGCACAGCAAGATATTTAAAAGTTAGGAGAAGTAAACATGAGGTATGTGGACCTGTCCATTCTTTACTTGCAGGATGGACAACATTAAGGTTTATTTGTGACATGTAATATGCAATTGGTGACTTTATTTGGTCTTGGGCAGTATGTATAATAATGACAAAACACTGGGTTATCGCTTTAACATTATTTAGTACATGCTGTGACATCTTAATGAATATATAGTGGGGGGTTTTTTCTATGTACTTTACTATGCCAGAAGTATATTCTGCAAAACACGGATTTAAGCTTGGTTGAGCTATACTTTGAAAAGTTACTCCAGGCATGGCTTGTTCATCTCTAACTTTTTAATCAAATAAAACAAGTTGCAAGTAGGTGATTTATTTCCCCTCACTGCTAATCCTTATTATCTTGAGTCACACCTGCAGTTAGTTATCAGCGCTCTGCCGTCCAGAGGTGTGTGTGGAGGCAATGACATCTGTATTGCGCACAGGTAGTTGGTAACCCACTAATTGCATTAAATCATATCTGAGGAGAAAAAGCCACCTTGCTCCATTTTGGCCCTCCTTCTTGGAGAGTAACAGTGGTAATGAAAAAAAGAGCAGCTCAATTTTGTCATTAAAAGTACTCAGCATAGTACTATGAATAAGGATAGGGAAAATTAACAAAACAAGTGTTCCACCTCAACTTAAGGCAGCAGTGGTTTCTGATGCTTGCCTCAGTGCTGTGCAGGCTTCCACGGAGAGCAGATACCTGGGGAGAAATATAAGAATAGGGCAAGCATAAAGTGATACTTCTTTGCAAAAAAAGCCCTATACACCTCAAAAAGCTACCTTTCAAGCTTGCTTACTCTCTGTGATAAACGTATCAAACTGTTAAACTTTGTGCTGTTTTTTTTTTAACTTGCAGATGTAAATCTTGGTTTTATCATCTTATTTGCAATATCATATACCAATATTGCATTTTTGTAGCGGGATGTCGTTCCTACTGGGTCAGGAAAGCTGTAGTCCCAACCCGTCGATGAGTCCGGGGCTCCTGCAAGGACCAGGCTCGCTGGGCTGCAGAGACTGGGGTAATGGCTCTATCTTGTGGCCCGAAGTGGAGTTGCAGACCATGTATTTGTGCTTTCTGGGTTGATTAAGGTCTTGGGACCACCTACTACCGAGTTACTGAATTTTAAAACAATCATCCTATGATCAGGTCTTTTTCCGGTGCCTACCAATGCACCATTATGTGGCTTAAGCTTGTAAATACTTTGTTTTCAGCTATTTCACATGTAGAATGTCCATTGTGACTGCCTGCATGAAGTAAGTTCTGAATGCAGAAGCAGCCTTTTATTTTATTGCAGTCTTTTAAATACATGGACTACAGGTATTGTTTATTTTTTCAAATAAAGCTTTTTTTTGTTAATTGTTACCTGAAAATAGCCAGTGCTCTTTAAATAGTGGGGATAGGCAGTGGTAAAAGGCTTTCCAGATGTTATAAACGTACTTTGACCTGAATCTATCTCAGTTCATGTGAAACTGTAACTATATAAACTTAGCAAATGTATGGTTATATGCTAGCATTTGTATTCACCACAAGGATTCCATGTACTGGCTCAACATCAGGGCGCCATAAAAAAAAAAAAAAAAAAAAAAAAAAAGCGGGCATTTTCCTAAAAAGCTCACAGCTGAAGTATAGCGTTCAAATAGATGAGGAAATATAAGAATCCAGTAAGACTATATTACACAGCAATATTCCTATTACAAAAACAAGTACTACACAATCAATGCAGTATAGGAACTGTTCCTATTCTGTCATGTCAGCACAGAAGCAAATTTTACAGGTAACGTTTGTTATCAATCCAAGAGACAGAACTCATTCCTTTTAAAGATTCAGAATTGGTACTGATTTTGGTTATTCTGACCTTCAACTTAAAATAAAAAAAAAAAAAAGAGGGGGAGAAGTCATAGATTACATAGACATATACAGATATATATATATTGTACAAAATCTGACTAAACATTTAAACATTTTTAGCATTTAACAACAGCTTCAGTTCAGTCAATAGTGAAGTTATATATTCACATTTCATACCTCCTACAGGTTCTGTTTAAGATCATTGATAAAATGGCAACTGCTGTTAAGCTTTAAAAACATTTAAGGAGATAAGCAAAGGAATTTCATTTGATAAAGTTAGCTCTTTTGTATGACTCTGAAGAGCCACCTGAGTCCAGAAGCTCACCTGAGCAACTGCTACAGCTGTGTCAGTTATATTCTGGCTGCTTTTTGCAAATACTGCTACCCTTATTTCAGGTTCAGCCACCTACCGAGACAAATATTCATATGGTTATAAGCCTAATGAACAACATTTGTCAAATGACAGGTTAGTGGCCTGTATCTTTATGGATAGTCTTCCCTAGCTTTCCAGTTTGAGCTAGAAGTTTAGAGAGTCAACTGTTGCTGCTGGATTATTTTGATTTAGAAGGCAAAGCATTATTGCTTTAGAGTTACAAAATCATAAATGGCGTGTGGGACAGTTGTATATATCTTTATAGTTGTATCCTAATGCTGTTATTAAAAACAGGGAACCCACCATGTGTACATGTCATGTACGTGTGTGCACCCTGCATGGGCAGGCATGCACGCCTGTTGTGAAAACCTGATCTTGTTGACAAATTTGAAACAGATTAGTTTTTGCTATGTGAGTAGTACAGCTCTTTTGAACAGGGCTGTGGGGGATTTGTTTTAATGCACATGAGATTGAACTGGTTAAGTTTCAGAAGAAAGAGTTTGAAATATCTGACCATGTACTTTGACGATCTAATTTTGAGAAAGCATTTTGTGAACAAAAGTTCTTTCACTGTGCCATTTTTATAAATACTGTCACCTTCTTGAGATAAGTAATCAGTCCTCTACACTGCAATCAAGCTGTTGTGTACAGAGGCACTGTGAGGTTGGGTTTCTTCCTCTGTTCCTTTTCTGATGACTTCTGGTACAATGTTTGTCTGCTTGGCTGCTGCTGAACATTAGGCCAACTTTTCTATGGAGGCAAATTCCACATTGTCTTCAGTTTGTTTTTACTTCTGCCCCACCTTGGCGGGTTTGCGGTGGAAGAAGGTGGAGGCATTTGACATTTTGCAATGACTTTATTTATAATACTGCTATTTTAACTGGGGGAAAAGTGATACAGGAAAGAACTTTTTTTTGGTTTTTTGGTGTTTTGGTTTTTTTTTTTATAACATTCAAGGCCTAAACTTGAGGTTTCAATGAAAGATTAAGAGGTGGTATAACTTAGATCCCCAGTAGATAACTTGCCCTGATTTATTTACAGCTTAAGAATTTTTTAATAGTTCTGTATGGAAGCATGGAGCAGGAAGGAAATTTATTTCACCATGGAATTTTCTAGTGATGACATGGTTTTCTTTAGAGGAAAGTGTGAAAGATGGGACTTAACATGCTTAATTTGTAATTAACCTAAGGGATTATGATTGTCTTAACTGAGATTCCTGAGGGGCCAGACCAGTGAAGAACACCTTACCTCCTGGGTTTTATAATTCTGTAGGTATTGCTTACAAATAATCTTCCCGTGTTTGACTGGTAAGATACATCTCATAACACAGTATGCGAAGAGATAATATGCTGGGTAAGGGCAACGGAGCAGAAAATTTTTAACGTCAATAAAATTAATTCTTTAACTAGATTCTTCTCTCAACAGACTTCACCTTGATACTCGTAGGAAATTGTGTGTGTTTCTCTCCAGGGATGTTGCTCATCTGTTAACATGTAGGAATGGGACTGGTGAGTTTTGTGGCATGCTGTTTGTTGGTCCTTCGTCAAGTCAGTGACTGTGGAGATGATGCACATGATTTTAAAAAAAAAAACAGTTTGTGGAGTACTAGACTTGGCTGAGCGATTACAAATAAAGGTGCTTTCAGGAAGCGATTTGGTGAGTCTGATAATTCTTGTGTGGCTGGGGGCTATGAATGAAAGGCATATTGAGTCGTACAGCGCACTGTAAGCATTCATGCCTCTCTCTTTCCTTTCTCCCTTCACACACAAAATGGTTCTGTATTAAATCAAGCTAAAAAGTGGTTTATGGTAGAATGAAATCCTCCTGTAAAATATGTTTTAAGGCATGTAATAGAAATTCAGCATGGCATCAGCTCTGCCTTTTTCACTTAACATCCTTTCTCACCTGGCAGTCTTTAGACAAGTCTGGATGCCAGCCCTCATCAGCCTTTCCCAGGTGGAGAACTCTCATTTCTCTGTTTACCATGTAATTTGTTCTTACGTTAAAACTTCTACTTCTCAAAGTTGTAGAACTAAATCTGTTTGCTGGTCTTCCTAGTAGATAGTGGAAGAAGCAATGTCCACTCAAAATGACTTCTAGCCAGCTGTGAGTAAAGTGACTTCATATACAGAAGGTGAATACTGTCTTTTGGGGGGCAGAAGGAGGAAGGCTTTAATGATTTCCTCTTTCTTGGTGATTTCTTATTTTAGTCAAGTGATACTCTCCTACCTGTCATGCAAAAAGAAGCAAGCTGTCATTGTCCTGCTTTTGATAGCAGCAGTAATAAAGGTTCTGCAGTTGGAACATAGATGTGGGATGCGATGATGAATAAAGCAGAACAGAGCCTATCTCACTCTCCCTTCATTGTATTGCTCACCTGCACTCATATAAGTAGAAGTTTGATTTAGTTTCTATCATGACTTAGAAATAGAAAGATTTCAAGAAAAAACAGCAGACAACTGAGCAAAAAACCCCATTATTTTAATATGCTTGCTTTTCAGACTAGAACAACTGCACTCTCTGGTTCCTCAATGTGTTATTACTCTTTTTTTTTTTTTTTTTTTTTTCTTCCCCAGCTATAGAGAGGCTAATTTGTGTTTGAAAAATAGGGAGAGACATGTGCTACTAGTAAAGCAAAAAAATAGGGAGAAGGTACCGGTTTGACACTGGAAGGATTGATTATAGCCCTTTTCAGATTTCTTGATTTGTTTGTTCAGGGAATGACACTAGATGGCACTGTTTGTTTGCAAAGCAAGTATTTTTTTTCTTTTTTTTTTTTTTTTCTCCCCTCCCTTTTTTTTTTCCTGTTTCTTTTTTTCTTTTTTTTGCTTTGGTAGTAACTGAAATTACTGTTTCATGAATAAAATATTTCTGGTGGGATTTGCATTTCTATATTGGCTGAAGATACTGTGTTGAATGTTTTATTAACCAGCCCAGTGCAACTGTCAGCCTATTAAAGAGATCCAATGGACCCTGTTTAGCTAAATAAACTAAATAAATCCAATTCGTCAAATTGTGTTCCTGGCTGTTTATTTTCCATTCTTTTGATGTACAGTTTATTTTAAGTTAAAGCCACATAGTTTTAAAAATTAATGTGAAAATAGAATTTAGTGTTTGAAACATGAGGAGACTAATTGCCATGGTCAAAAATAGCTTTCCTTTATGGTGAAGCTGCCGTCTGGTAATTGGTGAACTTTTTATTGGTGACTGATTAAGTGTCCCATGTCAAAAATTGGTTTGGCAAACAAGTGGTTAATGGTTTTTTTTGCCTGCTTGCTGGGTTCTGTTGCTTTCATGAAATGAAACTTGAAATATAAGCACTGCTGTTAAAAGTAGCTATTTCTACCCAACTTCAAGAGGTTTGTGCTTCATCTTGATATTTGCTCAATCAGAATTCAAGGGGAAATTTTCATATGATCATTACATATTAAATGCTTGTTGAAATTCCGATTGCATCATAGGCAAATATTAGAGCGTAAAGCAATCTCTTTACATAACTGAATATATTGTATGTCTGGTTGTCAAACAGCTGACAAACATTACAAATAATAGCATTCATTATATTCTGCTAGTACAAATAATATTTTAGTTACCTTGTTTTTTGCTGAAAACCTTTGCCATAGGAGACAGCCTATAAATTTATGGTAATGTTATTGGCATAGTAAAAATTCTTCTGTGTCAGTTAAAAATTCTTGTAAATGCAAATATATTCTAGATTTGTTAATAAGCGAAATGAAGAAACATTGATGGATGTATTCACTCATTCTGGCGCTTTCTGTAGCGCTGCTTTAGTGATGTTATATGTTAACTTTTGTGTGGTTTACAAGAAATTGATGCTGCCAGGTATCATATTTGCATAGTTTTACTTTTATGATCTCAGATTTCCAAAACTGAAATACTGAAATTTAGTGCAATAGAAACACAGTTGTTTAAATTCTGTTTCTGGCTTTTCTCTCAAGAAATCTACTCTAATGGATTAAAAAGTCTTTGTGAAGAGCTAACGTGTTAGTATGAGTTTGATAGTGTTAGGGATTCTTAAGGAAAATCGTTCAATCAGTTTGTTCTACCTTTTTTTCTTACAAATTATGGTTGAATTTAACTGAAATTGTACATTTTTGTTGCCGTCCCTCCCCCAAATGCTAACCCAAGAACTAAGTAGATATTTATGCAGATATCTTCGGTGTTGGATAAAGGGATAAAGTGCAGTTTCCTTGTGTAGATAGACTTTCATTTGTTCTGAAAAATATTAAAATTTCTTTAATATTTTCAAGTTGCAATTATTTAAAAATGCCATTTAATAACTAAACCACACAATGTTAGCCTGTTTTCTCTCTGATAAAACCTTCCCACTTTCTGCTCTAAGATGGTTCTTTTTAACATATCAGTAGTAAACACAGAAAAAACTTTTTTTTTTTTTTAAACTGGCTAGCGCAGGTAAAAGGAGATGGACTTTTACAGCAGTGGAGGAGATGTCTTGTTTCTGGCTTAAGACTTGATGAGGAAGGAATATAAAGCAAAAAAATGCAGCTGGAAGTGTATTAGAATTGTCCCCCCCCCCACGCCTCTCCTCCCTGTAATGTTCTTTACTATGTGAAGCATATGGAAAAAGTGTGAATATCTCTGTTCTTTTGTTTGGTAACTTTTTTATTTGTATTCTGCAATCATTTAGTAGTCAGTCCCAAGTACAGTCAGCTTCCCTTAAAGCTGCTGTACAAACCACAACAAAAAGTGGTTCTTGGCCACAAAGGCTGTTTAAAACTTGCTGTTCTTTCCCAGTTGGGGAGGAAATCCCTGCAAAGGCTAAAGGATCTGTAAATTGTATGTTTGACAATTTAGTGCTTGTATACATTTATAATAAGTGGATCAAATACAGTACCTCCTTACTTTTTATCCACTTTTTATAAATTGCCTTTAGGGTGCTAGGAACATAAGTCTTTTCCAATATTTAATAAATACTACAGAGATTTCACTCCTAAAAGAGCTGATCAATGAAAATTAGAGTAGGAATATAAAGAACAGATAGTAAAAAGGAATATAGCAGGTGGCTTCTGGGATCAGCAGTAGAGCAGAGCAATTTTTCATGCTGTAGTAACATTTAACCATTTCTGATGGGTTTGACGAAAAAAGATTTTTGCTAACTAAATATTTGGTGCCTGGTGTGTAAAGAAAAAGAAATTGGGGAGTGTATGCATGGGCTCTGCATGTTTCCCTTTGAGCAGCATTTGTGCTTACTTCCTCAATCCCCACAACTTTCCAACGTGTCCTTAATTTTATTATTATTTTTTTTTATTTTCAGACAAGTTAAGACTAGAATGAATAAGGGCAGTGTTTGCCAACTTACCCTCCTGGTCAGCATGGAAACATGTTAGGTAGGCTTTTGGAAAACACTGAATTGCAATTGCAGACTTTGTACCTGTTCACTGTAGACTCAAATGTGAATTCTGGCAAGTCAAAGAAAAGGCTGGTATTGTGTTTCGTGGGTCCTGGCTGGGACCTTACATAGAAAATGTTCCTGCATTACGAAGGCAACGCTTTCCTTTCCACTGATTCATGAGTAGAAAACTTTGAGCCTTTAGTAAATCAAATTGTAAGCTTTGCTAGGGCGTATCATCAGCCAGGAAAAAAGTGGTATTTAATATTTGAGTTAAGAGAGAATAGTGGTATTAATGTCAAAGCAAATTCTGTTATTTCAGAATTTGAAAAGTAACTTTCCGTAATGATGGTTGGTATTTTGGGATGTGTAACTGCAAATATTTTGACATAGGGATCCCTCTTTGTAGAGTGCCTAGCACAAAAGCATTTCTCACCCATGAGTTACGGCTCTTTGTCACTGTGATAGTGAACATTAACTAAATAGAACTGTGCAAGGAACTGAATTGTTCTCTTGGTGTGTTTCTTGTGATTATTTTTATTTTATTTGTTTAAGAAATAGAGGTTAGTTTCAATATTATGGATTGATCCATTAGCAGCTGTCTTTGAAACTACAGATTTTCATTTTTTATAATTTCTAGCATCCTGAAAAAAAGACTGAGAAGCATTTATCTAGGATTAATGTGGTTGGGACTAAAACTAATAATGCAAGGATGGGTTCTTAACTATATTTCCAGGAATATTTTTTATTAAAAAAAAATGTTTGATTTGTAATAACTGCGTTTTTGTATTGCTTTGTAATTCAATGCTATTAATACTCCTAAGTGACCATGTGATTTCCTCTTCTTTCTGCCCAGTCTTCAGGAGAAATCAAACTCTGTGGTTCAGTTGTGTAAGCTTCCCACAAAGTTAGTTCAGTCAACTAAATCAAGGTAAAAAGTTACAGAAAGGTCAGGATTAAGTTAGGGGTTGCTAACCTGAATCGCTTCCCCAGCCTTTTTAAGCCCTTAGTGTTCCTTTTGTCTTTTCCTCACCTTCTGTCATGTTGTCCTCCTGTTAGATCTTTATTTCAGTTGAAGGCACCTGGGCTGCATCTTTCTTCTGACCCATACTGCGAGTCAGTTTCAAACATGTTATTAAGGTCCCCTTTTTCCATTCATGAGCTACATGTCCGGCATTCATCAATGCAGATTGGTGGCTCAGCACTTGTGCCCTCTAGAGATCTTGGTTTAAAATGCGTGAATTTTAGAATGGCCATAAGGAAAATTTGCTCCTTTCCCTCTCCATTTTCACTTTTCTTTTTCTGCTTCTCTTTCTGGGACAAACTTTAAAAGTTTTCACTTTTAATTTGTACCTAAAAAGTACTCTGTAGCTAAGGTCATCTGCTGAGTTCCCTTCTCTCATAATCTAGGACCAGTTTTCAAGCCATTTTATATGTTTTAAAAAAATATCTTACCTGAGGACTTCTGTCCCACCTGGGGCTTCACATACAGTAGTGGTGTTTGGTTTGGCAGTGCTGTGATTTTTGAAGTGAATCCCTCAGTTTTCCTCGCTTACTGCACGTGAGTCTGAATAGGATTGCTTTTTGAGGAAAATTAACTGGAAACCCCATTTCAGATACGCATCAAACACAGAAATAAGGATCTGAACCAAAGGCTGGTGTTTGAGACAGCTTTGAACCATGTTGAAGTGAGGGTGTTTGGTCTAAGAACTGGGCTATATCTATTCTGCGATAAAACCTGAAATCATGTACACTGCAGAAACAATAGTGGAAAAACTCCAAGAATGCTACCTGTTCTGATGTAGTTAAATGTATCCTTTTGGAGCAAGACTATCTTTTGAGGTCCTTCCTTCCTTTGTGGAATATTTGGGCCCTTTGGAAATTTCCATTCACCATCTCATACCGTATTTCAAACAAAGGAAATCAGGGTGCGGGCTTCTGTAGCCTGAAATCTGGTTATTAGTAAGTTTGGACTACTTTTATTTTTAGTTGTCTTTTCAGTTAGCCTGATTAGTATATAAAGATCACTTACGACGGATCATGTGTCAATTCTTTCACCTACTTGTCATGTAAACAGAAAAACAAAGCTGCTTTTCCATCATATTCAATGTGCTTTCAAGGTCTTCAGCACTAAATTTCTGATATCCACAAAGGATTAGTGGGTGATACTTACAATATTCTTTATCTATGTCCCCAACTATACTCACTGTGTTTGTGATTTTTGACATGAAAGTTACATGAATTAGTAAAATTCCTGTTATCTAAGCAACAGGAAATCCAAATCAAGTCTTGGAGCATGTTCAGCATGTCTGCTGTATTCCAAGAAATCACTATCCTTAACCCTGTGAACAGTTAAGAGGCTGTGGCATGCAATACTTCTTGATGTCCATAGTTATCAAATCATAGTATCAGCTTCATTATATAATAAGCAAATTCTTCTCCATGTCTTATGCTGAGGTGTAGAGTGGGACTTGCTGAAGCGAAAAACAAACAAACAAACAAACCTTTTCTAGCAAGGAGAGGTCTCGTCTATGAACGGTCTATTCTCTGTTTCCTCCTTGCCTTTAAACTTTTTTGTGCTACTGGCCATAATTTGGCCTGAGTTTGGCTTGGGCAGGATTGTTTGAACTAATCTATACAATGGAGTTTATCCTTGCATTCAGATAAATAAGATATTTCTTTTCCCTATAGAGCAAGCTATTGCAATCTGGCTGGAATGACTTGCTGATTAGGTGTTGGCTGTGTAGTGGTGGTGGGAGGGATGGAATTCTTGAAATGAAGCTGTGCTGCCCTCTATTACATGTTTTGGGAAGTATCTAGAAAGAAATGAGAATAGGTTGTCCTTTTGCCGTTATAAACGAAGAAGGTGGACCTATGATAGTAGCATTCCTCTTGAGGAAATTGAATCAAGCACCTAGTGTAGAAAGTGAAGTGAAAACAAATGTATTGCTTTGCTCAACTTCAGAGTTGCAGTTTCTTGTGCCTTATATTTTAACTTTTATGCAGGCTTACTGTATTTTAGATCAGAAGAAGAAATCTTTGGTGTGTGTTTAAATACAGGTGAACAAGTTTGTGTATTTGTGCATTGGGTTTTTTAACATTAAACAAAGCCCTTTCCCCTGCCCAATACTGTCACAATGAAATTCAAATTCTACAAGAATTATAGTCTGTCTGTAAGCTTCACTGTTGGACACATCACTTCAAAAATAGCCATATGAAGAAAAATGCGTGATGCACTTATTGACAGAGAAAAGGCAATAAATCCAATCTGATTCAGGAAGCTGCGAAATATTTTAATAACTTTTTGACATTTTCCTGTAGTCCTTATTTACCTTATCAATAGTTACGGTGACATATGATTGTCAACTTTTTATATTAAACCAAACTAATAAATTAAACATGTTGTGTTTATACCTGATGAAAGCTGACGTTTTGGAAAGGTGTTAAAATATACTGACAGGTCTTGTTCATAAACTCCTTTGGTATAAATATGTAGATGACATCTTTAGATATTGTTTGTACATAGGCTGATAGGCAGGAAACGTTGACAACGTAACAAATGCAAATGTCAACCCCACAATTTAACCTTTCTGTGTAGGAAAAGATGTTAGTTTTAAGTTACATGTATCTTTTAACTTTATTTTCAAAGTTTTTTTTGAGCCTGTTATCATTGCCGTTTCATGTGCCAGTGAAAGTAACACTGCAATAAGAAAGATTTGCACTTAAGAGCTTTTCTCTGTGGTGTTCCTACTTAAATGACTACAGCTGAGAGGGTGTTTTTTCCTCTAATTCTTTTTATTTCTCATGTTCTCCTATTACCTTCTGAATCTCTCTGCTGTATCACCTGTTCATTCATGACTTGCCAACGGTTCAGGGCTTGTAAGTCTGGCACAAGGGCAGTAAACCAGTAAAACTATTTTTAAAATGTTACAGCAGTTTATTGTAACAACAGACATGTGGCCTTGGCTTTAACCCGGATCAGGGTTGCTTCGTATGCAGAATATTTCTGACTTGACCCCGGCCTCCTCCATGGTGACGTAAATCCAGTATGTGTTATCTGCTTGACTTTTTTCTGCATCCTCTGCAAGCTGCAGTTATTATGAAATCTTGCAAAAGTTATGCCCGGTTTCTGGTGGTGAGGGCCCTGAGGGCACCAGTAGCCCTTAAGGGCCCTGAGTAGCCTCCTCCGCCCTCCCATGGCCCTGGGCCTCACTTAAGGGCTGTGTGTCTCTGCTCCAGGGGTGCCGGGGGATGCTACTTTCCAGCTCCCCGCGGCCCTGCCCAGCCATGGGCCTTGCCGAGCTGGTCCCTGATAAAATCCTGTCCTGAACTTTGGGAGCTGTGCCAGATGTCCCAAGGGACCTGTAAGTTCCCTGTCCTCGGCCTTTCTGACTTTGAAAACTGCTTAATCCAAACTGCTCGAGTAATGCTTTTCTATCACACAGCTAGGCATGTCTGCCTGTGGGCTAATGTCTGGGTGAGCAGTGCGGCATTTTTTGTGTACCAGCGTGGAGGGCTGCTGGTGGGATTTCGTAGTGCTGACTTAGGGCACGCATTGAAATATCGAGTATCTTGCACTGTTTTCGGAATGGGAATGCCCATTTTGATTGATAGGTGTGAACAGAGTTACCACTGAAGCCTGTAGCCTGTCTAAATTATGTCTCTCAAGGTGCCATTTTAGTCTGGTGAGGGGCTTTAAGAATACAAACTTGCTGCACTTTCATGCTGTCCTCTTTCTGTCACCCAGGCTTTTTGCTCTCTCTTTTGGTGACCGGTTTCACAACCAAGATGAACTTTTCCATCATGTTCTTGCTGCTGCTTCATGCAGGTCTTCCTTTATCGCTATTGAACTTGCACTCACTGGTAGATTGGGAATGTATTAGTAGATGTTCCATGATGTTTCACACAGCTCTCAGGTTGGAATCTCCGAGAACAAGAGAGTGCTTTGAATATTAACTCTATAATAGCTAAGGATTTATCTGTGAATCTCACCAAGGATAATCCACTCTTTCCTCACATGTTGGTGAACGTGCTGTACTCTGTGTGTTGGATAGAGAGGTTAAGCAGAAGTTTGGGAAGGGGAGGCTGGTGTTAATTGGTTTGTGACGCTGGATTGTGGGAGCTGTAGCTGTTGTGTCAGGAATTACAATTTGCTAAATTTTAGTATTGGTAGAGGAAGGAAGTTCTACTGCTTTTGTTGTCTTTCCTTTGTGAATGAGTTAAAGGATGTCCACAGTCACAACTGGACCTCTGTTATAAATAAAAACAAAAATGTACCAATGGTTTTGGTGTTCTCAAAGTGCCTACAGAGGTAGTTAGTGAAGGTCAAAGTAATGGGAGGTTGGTGCAGGCATATAAAATTTAATAGTTTTGGAAGGCTTCGAGTATATTAAAAATAACTCTTTTCCAGAATAATTAACTCCTTTAACTTGGTATTGAATCAATCAGCCAATTAGTGCAGTCCTGTTTTGTATTGTGGAAACTTTGGTAGCAGATTAATGAACACCAACCTTTTGGGCAGAGATATTTCTGCAGTTAGACTGACTTAGATATTATGTATTAATTAAAGGTAGCTCTCAAAAGCATTTTTCAGCTGTATATTTTTTCTTTTAGTTAGATGGACAGATTTGGGATGTACATCTGTGATACTGCATAATTGACAGAAAACCCTCTGGTATTTGACTGTCCAAAGAACATGAAAGGTATACTTTACTGTGCAACAATCATATTCTGTCAGATGGTTGCATTGACTTTCTGAAACAGTTGGAGAAAATTGATAAGACCTAATGTAAATGAAACTGTTACGTTTGATACTTACCTCATGTTACCTCCCTGTGATACCAAGCAGTTCCCAATCGTGCAGTAAGCATGTTTTGCATGGTTCTTATTCCAAATCTTTCTCTGGGGAAATCACTGGAAGTTGTGGGACAAAGCTCTTTCATGTGCTGTTTAACCACCATTGACTTAGTTTCCTGAGTTATCTAACTAGGTGGCTTGATTTAATCCACTTCCTTTATACAGACTATAAATTGCTGCCTTGTATCAGTAGCATTGACCATTTTTTTCCTGAAAAAAAATATACCTTTAATTTCTAAACCATTATTTGGAAATGTAGTTTTAAGATTCCCAATAACTCTGGCAGGGCCTGGGTGCAGTGTAGCTGCAGTGTACTTTTGGAAATTGCTATTAGTTCGCATCTGGTCCTTTAGCTTTATTTAGCAGCTTTTCTGCTCAGTGTAGTACCAGCTCTCTTTTTCTTCCCCTAGGTTTTTTGTTGTTGTGCATTTCCTGCTTAACAGAATGTTTGTTTAAGTAGATATAAGTGCGGTGAATTTCCTGGAAGTTACTCATTGGGGAAATTGAAATTAAATTTTAAAATATCATTAGTAATGCAAACAATAAATTCTTTCATTTGCTGTAGGCGTCTTTAGGTTGGAATGACTAGAAAAGGTTCTGGTTAATTAGAAGTAATTTGTTAGAAACCTGAATCCTTTTTTTTTTTTATTTCCTAGATTAAAACTCAGTTCCCAGCTGGATGCTTATAAGTGCAGGAAATGTAATTGTGAGATGATTAATTGCAAAAAGATGGATAATTGGAGTTCATATGATATGTCAAATATGGCTAAACCAAAAGGTTTTCTGCATGTTGAAAGAGATTGGCTGAAGTCTAGATTGCAGAATATTGAGCAAGGAGTGTTTTTAGAGATTAATAATCACAGATTGCTGCAAAAGGACTGGGCAGAGCTTGACTGTAAAGAGCTAACCCCTCCCAGCCCTTTCGGGTTTTAATTAGCATGGGTTTGGTTTTGTCCTCTTCCCTTTATTGCTGTTATGTGAATTGGAGATTAGGAAGCACAGTAAACATCATACATCTAACACCAATGCTTAGAGACAAAGATATCTCCTCCTCTCCACTAAGAAAGGCTCAGCCTACTGTAGGATAACAGCTGAACAGTCCTAGTGGACTTGTGTATCTGAGTCTCTTGTGTTATTCCCTCCCCAGTGCTTTGCCTCACAATCAGCATGTTTTCTTCTATAGATTTTTTTTTTAACGTATGTAATATTTGCTTTGAGTCCCTTTTTGCATTCTCTTTAACTGTACTGTAATAATAATTTAAAAGGTGATACATACAGTATAAACTGCATCAGTGGCATTTTGTTTTCATTATCCCTCATAGATGCTTAGCAAAACAGTGCCTGGTGTTTTAAATTACTTCTGCTTTGCTTTAAAATGGGAACTTAGGTTTGAATAGCCTATTGTTCTGTTAGCTACTACAATGCACTTCAAACCACATATATTCACTGTATTTTGGGATCATATAAAATATTTGTTCACCCCCCACGCCCCCAACCTATAAACTTCATATCTCAATAAGGAGTTTCTCAATAAGGAGTTTCTAACCCTTGGAAATACTGCTTTACAAATTCAGCTAATGACCCAAATACAGCTTGTTTGTTGTGTATGAGTTGTATTAAAATAACGTACTGTATGTGTATTGTCATTAATGATATGCTCATTTTGATAATGGAGCTGCAGTCTCTTAGTATGTAGTCCTTGGGGAGATGCTGCATTTTTTTAACTAAGTATTGTTCTGGCTCCTTTCCTTGATTGGCCCAGAAATAGCAATCAGCTGGGGAGCAGGATGACATGCCTCTTAGCGATCCCTTTTATCTTTGAGATGAGTATCAACATTGTATGCTTCCTAATGGAAGTGTAATTTAATGAAATCTATTGGGTAAACATACTTCAGATGTTCAAAGGAGGTGACAAAATTTTTGCTGGCAGCCAGGACCTGGCTGGTTTCCAGCTTGCCTTTAGCTGCTATGCATATAGCATTGAGAGAGGCACTTAAAATAGGAACACAAAGTATTGTTTCTATTGTGTTTTGGGTTGTGGATTTTTTTCCCCCCTCTGTTTTATTTTCCTTATTTTTATTTTTGTGGTATTTGTACTAATGCCCTCTGACTTCTAGGCTTTCTTAGTAAAATGCTGCGTGAGGTCAGGTTTCTCCTCTCCCCCTAAAACACAGATAACAGTGTTAAACTCAGGGGAGATCGTTGGCACAGAACGTGCTGCATATTGGGGAGAGGGGGTGTGTGGGGGTGAGTAATCGAGACTACTGTTAGTCAGTAGCTCCATGAAAGAGTAAGTTCCTCTGTAGGCTGATAAAATTAAACATCCTGTTTTAAAGATTGTGGCAGAGCACTTTTATCAATAATAATTGCTGATGCAGAATTGCCCTTTATGAGGTTTTATAACAGATGGCTGGGAGTGGAAGAAAAGCTGCTCTGACTTCCACCTTCTCAGCTAGAAACAAGATTGCTAAAAGGAGACAGTTGTCCCTCTTACCATTGCTCCCTCCTCATTACAGAGCACAGTGATCCCACACACACACTTTGTGGTAGCAAACTTGGCAGAAAGACTGGAAGATTGTATCAGCAATGTTGTCCCTTTAAGTGGATGTTTAACTGGACAGCTGATGGATCTTATTGCTCAGATCCTAATGGTTTGGTAAACTGTAGGGAAGTATTTGAGAGGAAATACATTAGCATTTAGACACATTTGAATGTGGGTTTTTCTTCTTTATGTGTGAGGGCTAGGGCAGGTAGTTTTTCTTTGAAGACTTCCACAGAGGGCAGAATTGGGGGTCAAAGAATGTGCGTCATCTGCCTTTTGCTGTTCTTTCAGGTATCGTTGGCTAAATCAGAGCTTCTCATTATGACCCACTTTGTTTCCTGCTTGATCCCGTAAAGAAGTCTCATTCCTAAGCTTACATTGTCACTCTCCTATGAATGTGTGACATGATATATTTGATCATTGTGGTTTTACTGTGGTAACAAGTGAGTTTTTTGGACTGAAGGAAGTCATGGTCTGCCAACAGGGAGCTTGTTCCAAATGTTCCAACTTTGGGTACAAAGGCAAGGGTTAAACAACTGACTTTTTGTAGTGTTGCTAAGCTTGTATTCCATGTGAGGACAGTAAATAAGTATCAAGATGAAATAAGGTGTAAAATGGACTGAAATATATTGCTTGTTTACAAATAATGGAAAAAAATGTGAAAAATTGAGGAAGAAAATTTAAGATATGTTGATGTACCCGCTATTTTTATAACTGTAGGCTATAACGGTCATACGAAATCCGTTCAAAGTGTCTTTGATTCTTCAGACAAACTGCATATTACTTTAATGCTTACTATATTTTACAAACTTTCTAATGATGCCCAAAGTTTGTGCAAGACCCAGGTATATACTTATTTACGTATGTGTGGATGCACGTACAATGTTGTGCTGTATATGGAATACGTGAATGCTAGTTTAGCTTGTGGCAGTTGTGGGATGGTTAAGACTATATATAATTTAAGACTATTTAATATATAAACACATTTTATTTAATTTTGTCCTTGCATTGCTTCTGGAGACTGGTGAGGAGAGGCAGGAAATGGGCAAAATTAGAGGCAGCAGCAAAGTTCTTGACTTTATATGTTGTGAACCCAAAATAATTAAAAGGTTCACCAGGCTTTCAACTTAAGAAAATTAATTCAGCAGTGGCTAGAAAAAATATTTTCCGAAATAAAATGTTTGGCAAAGTTGTGAGATATCTTGGCTTTAGACCTGCTTCTTTGAGACTGTGAAGTCCTCCTTTAAAGTGAAAGGTTTCTCTACACTTTTTTTGGACCGGTTAGCATTGTGAATGGGTATCTCAGTGACCACTTCAATGAAAACACCTTGAAGTGGTACCTTAGTATCTTAATATAATTGGGTTTGTTCTGTAACGCTTTCTTTAAGTACAAATCAATGCAGTGGCATAGTATTTGCAGTGGTTGTTTTGTATAACCTTCGTGGATGTGCAAGCAGCTTTTAAAGTCAGGTTTCCAGAAAACCATGGTACAACTTGAGCACA